>NC_056450.1:4525892-4825892 GCF_018296145.1 Oncorhynchus tshawytscha | reverse complement strand
TGTATATACGTTTTTTCTTAAAATGTAATCAAAATGATGGGATACTAATAAGATGGTCCCCGGGTCATACAAATAAGCAACTCAAAATAATGACTAATTCATGTTTGCTTAAACCTCACCATCAAAGCTTCAAACAGTCCACAAAAACCAAATGCCCGTGACTTTAGAGTCACCTGTGCATGTGAGCATTTCAAAGACTTTGATATCAATAATAGATAGGGCTCAGCCCTCAGTGCATGTGGCAAACTCACCGCCCAAAAGATAAAGGTAGCGAGACAGAGTGCACCACACAACCTCACAGCATGTCTCGCCCCCGACCAACTTCAAACCTCAATTCCAGAGCTCTGAGTGAGGACCAAAGTCAGGTCACACACCTTGAAGTCGCACGTGCTGAACTCGCCACTGACGTGCCACAGCTGGGTATTGTGGCAGTAGTGCCCATTGCCCTCCCACACTGCTGCTCTTTCCCTCTGAAGAGGTGATCAATTTGCTGGAGCCCTAACAGTTATAGGCAACGTATATACGTACCAAATGCATACAATGAAATGCAAATACAGAAAAATCATGCTTGTATTCAAGACAATGTATTTAATAATACTACAATTACGACAAGACGACTAAACGAAATCAATGTTATTACATTTAGTAATCATTGTACTGTTTGTCTTAGGGTTTGATCATAAGAGTTGGATGATGACATTGAACAGCATAAAGAATACAATGGCTTCAATTGTAAAATGGTATAGAATCAGCTTTATCTCCTCTGTCTAAGAGGCGTGGACCTTTTTTAAATATATTTTCAGTGGTATTGTTAACAAACACACCCCTATAAAGAAAATTTGAATTAAAAACAGATTCTACCGTGATCTTGCAGAGTTACTCCACCTCAAGAATTGCATTTGGTGAAAGGTTCGGCACCCACATACTCAAATGAGAACTAAGTGCACTTAGGCTACTATTAAAGTTAGTTACTTTAAGGAGCAGTTCTCTCTCGGTCTAAATCCAAGACGTTCTGGAGAATAAACCCTCCTCCTCACAGCTGCCCATGTCCCTTAATGTTGATGATGTGGTTGTTACTGACAAGAAGCACATGGCTGAGCTCTTTAATCACCACTTCACTGAGTCAGGATTCTTTTTTTATTTATTATTTATTTTTTTTACTCCTTTTTCTCCCCAATTTCATGGTATCCAATTGTTTTTAGTAGCTACTATCTGGTCTCATCGCTACAACTCCCGTACGGGCTCGGGAAGGTTGAAAGTCATGCGTCCTCCGATACACAACCCAACCAAGTCGCACTGCTTGTTATCACAGCATGCATCCAACGTGGAAGCCAGCCGCACCAATGTGTCGGAGGAAACGCCATGCACCTGACAACCTTGGTTAGCGCGCACTGCGCCCGGCCCGCCACAGGAGTCGCTGGTGCGCGATGAGACAAGGATATCAATCCCTAACCCGGACGACGCTAGGCCAATTGTGCGTCGCCCCACGGACCTCCCGGTCGCGGCTGGTTACGACTGAGCCCGGGCAGAGTCTCTGGTGGCACAGCTGGCGCTGTAGTACAGCGCCCTTAACCACTGCGCCACCCGGGAGGCTGAGTCAGGATTCTTAATTGACTCAGACATGCCTCCTTGCCCATCCAACATTTCCTCAACTCCCACCATTTCTAATGCGACTAGCCCCGACCCTTCTCCCTCTTTTTCCCCTGCTCCGCTACAAAGTTTCTCCCTGCAGGCGGTCACTGAGTCTGAGGTGCTAAAGGAGATCCTGAAACTTGACCTAAAAAAAAACATCTGGATCAGATGGTTTAGATCCTTTCTTCTTTAAGGTTGCTGCCCCTATCATCGCCAAGCCTATCTCTGTGTCACACCCTGATCTGTTGAACCTGTCTTTGTGATTATCTCCACCCCCCTTCAGGTGTCGCCCATCTTCCCCCTTATCTCCTGTTTATTTATACCTGTGTTCTTTGGTTCTGTTGCCAGTTCGCTTTCTAGTTTTCCTGGTTTTTGACCTTTCTGCCTGCCCTGACCCTGAGCCTGCATGCCGTCCTGTACCTTTGCCCCACGACTCTGGGTGATCTACCCCTGCCTGCCTTGACCTGTCGTTTGCCTGCCCCTGGTTGCTGTAATAAACATTGTTACTACGACATAGTCTGCATTTGGGTCTTACCTGAAACGTGATACTCCAACCTTTTTAACCTGTCTATCCTTTCTGGGGAGGTTCCCATTGCTTGGAAGGCAGCCACGGTCCGCCCGTTATTTCAGGGAGATCAAGCTGAGATCAAGCTGATCCTAACTGTTATAGGCCTATTTCTATTTTGCCCTGTTTATCAAAAATGTTGGAAAAACTTGTCAATAATCAACTGGCTGGCTTTCTTGATGCCTATAGTATTCCCTCTGGTATGCAATCTGGTTTCCGCTCAGGTTATGGATTTGTCACTGCGACCTTCCTCAATGATGTCACATCAGAACCTAGGAAGAAACCTAGAGAGGAACCAGGCTATGAGGGGTGGCCAGTCTTCTTCTGGCTATGCCGGGTGGAGATTATAATAGAACATGGCCAAGATGTTCAAATGTTCATAGATGACCAGTAGGGTCAGATAATAATAATTACAGTGGTTGTAAGAGGGTGCAACAGGTCAGCACCTCTGTGCTGCTATTTTAATTGACTTGGCCAAAGCTTTTGATACGGTAGACCATTCCATTCTTGTGAGTATTGGTGTCTCTGAGGGGTCTTTGGCCTGGTTTGCTAACTACCTCTCTCAAAGAGTGCAGTGTATAAAGTCAAAACATCTGCTGTCTCAGCCACTACCTGTTAACAAGGGAATACCCCAAGGCTCGATCCTAGGCCCCACGCTCTTCTCAATTTACACCAACAACATAGCTCAGGCAGTAGGAAGTTCTCTCATCCATTTATATGGAGATGATACAGTCTTATACTCAGCTGGCCCCTACCCGGATTTTGTGTTAACCATCACCATCCTACCCATGCTAGATTACGGAGACATCATTTATAGATCGGCAGGAAAGGGTGCTCTCGAGCGGCTAGATGTTCTTTGACATTTGGCCATCAGATTTTCTACCAATGCTCCTTATAGCGAACATCACTGCACTCTATACTCCTCTGTACACTGGTCATCTCTGTATATCCATCGCAAGACCCACTGGTTGATGCTTATTTATAAAACCCTCTTAGGCCTCACTACCCCCTATCTGAGATATCCACTGCAGCCCTCATCCTCCACATACAACACGCGTTCTGCCAGTCACATTCTGTTAAAGGTCCCCAAAGCACACACATCACTGGGTCGCTCCTCATTTCAGTTCGCTGCAGCGACTGGAACAAGCTGCAACAAACACTCAAACTGGACAGTTTTATCTCAATCTTTTAATTCAAAGACTCAATCATGGACACCCTTACTGACAGTTGTGGCTGCTTTGCGTGATGTATTGTTGTCTCTACCTTCTTGCCCTTTGTGCTGTTGTTTGTGCCCAATAATGTTTGTGTCATGTTTTGTGCTGCTACCATGTTGTGTTGCTACCATGTTGTTGTTATGTGGTGTTGCTACCATGCTGTGTTTTCATGTGTTACTGCCTTGCTATGTTGTTGACTTAGGTCTCTCTTCATGTAGTGTTGAGTTGTCTCTCTTGTTGTGTTTTGTCATATATTTTTATTTTATATATATTTTTTAATCCCAGCCCCCGTCCCTGCAGGAGGCCTTTTGGTAGGCCATCATTGTAAATAAGAACTTGTTCTTAACTGACTTGCCTATTTAAACGTCCCAATACTTTTGGAGCTCACTGTGTATCCTACATCTGTCTCTCCAGTGCGAGTGTGTGATAAAGGCATAACATTTTCAACAAATGAAATGGAGTCACTCTCAAAGCCCCAATGGACGCTATATCACCATGACATTGACCTGGCCGCTGTGTGGCTTAGCGACAGTTTCTCGTGGAAGACAATGGATTCTTCCCAGGGAACCCTTACTACAGTGTAGGCCTAATAACAGCTGTGTGTATGTGCAGAACATTGGCTATTCTTGGCAAAAAAGTAATATCTTAATTTAGGGTATTTGGAGACGGAAAGTCGAGAGACTAAGCGCTCATTAGATGTTTTGATGTTTCCTACCCTATACATTTAATTTTGACCCAAGGACAGCTGTCTAAGATACAGTACAGTTCAGAACATCTACTTTTCTTGAACATACTGTCGAACATGGGATGATAATGCAGTGTATTGCAGGTGTATAGGTACCCACTGTCCTGAAATGGCTATTCAGCCAACAATGCGCCTTTTAAAGGCATTTTTCCCAAACATTCGCAGAAACATGGTAAACGCATATCGGCTCAAAAGTAAATTACCTTAAAAAGTCTGTTATTGTTTTAATGCTTTATATCACCCCTTGGATTGAATCCCGGCCTATTCCCAGCTAGCTCATTTGGTCCCTTGGAAGTTCATTTGGTTACCATTGGTTCTGGGAACGAAGCAATATGTTTCCCGACCGGTAAAACTGAAGGTTTTTTAAACATTCTGAGAACGGAAGTGAATTTTGTCTGTTCCGGGAACGTAACATTTTAGTTTGCAAGGAGGTTTTACTATGGTTCCCTGAATTTTTTCCTGGGAGGTTTAATTTACATTCTGAGAACAGAAATGATAGGTTATTAATTAACTTTCTGAGAACACGTTTCAATAAGACTTAACACTGCTAGCTTCGGTTAATTGTTTTGAACTTCAAGCACAGATAGGACACATGGAAATGAATTTGCTTAGGCATTAATCATGCAAAGACATTTTTTTTATATAGTGGCAGGGGCACGGAGATTTGAACTTATGATCTTCTGTTTTTTAGCCATGGAATTAGTCCACTGTGCCACCAGGATGGAGCTAGTTTAACATGTTTTTTAAACTCATACAAAGTTGTTAATTTTAGGCTATTCAAACAGACCTCAGTTCAAAGGAAACAAGCACTCATTAACACCTGAACACACTTAACAAGATAGAAGAAAGAAAGCATTTTGTTGATGCTGAGAACAGAATGATTATGTTTCTAATGACATTCTCAGAATGTTCTCTGAACGTTACTACAGGTTTTTATGTAACATTTTCTTAATATTCTCGGTAACAATTTGAGAACATGACTTTAAATAGAACCATGAGGAAACTTTTAGGAAACGTTATGCTGAAGTACTGAAATTTCCACAGAATAACGTTGTTTGTTAATGTTCTTGGAACAATGTGAGATTATGATTTTAAATAGAACCATGAGGACTCCTGTGGGAAAAGTTATGCTGAAGTACTAAAATTTGCACAGAAGAACATTTGTTTCTTAACGTTCTCTGGACTATTTGTGAACATTCCCAATCTCATTTTGGAAACGTTCCTAGAACATTTCCAAAATGTAAATTAAATGTAACTATGTTTGAACTTTTAGGAAACGTTCTGTTAAAGTAATGAAATACCAAGATTTTTTAAAGATTTTTTATCAAGTTCCTTAAATGTGCTGGGAATGTTCCAAAGCCAAGCAACTATCCTGCACCTTTCCGAGAAAGTTGTGGGAAGGTTGTATGCAAAATAACCATAGGACAACCACGCTCCACCAAGCTCTAAGAAACATGGTTCTCAGAATGTTATGTGCTAGATGGGTATTACTCAAATTGTCTATATATGTAAATATGTAAAGCATTGCTTGTGCATGGAGAGAAAAGGATAGACAGCCTTGAGTGGGTGGTTGCAATAGGCATTCGCTTCCTTTTCTCCTTCAGCCACAAATTGGCAGCCGAAAGAAGGCAGCCAGACTGCAGAGAGCAGTCACAATAAACCAGCTCTCCACAAAACACACATCTTGCTGGCCCGGAGTCTGGTCGAGCGGGTAATGCTCTTGCCTCCGAAACCATACACTTCCCCTGTAGTGGGGATCCCGGTTCTATTGAGGCATGAACTCTACACATTTCTGTCTCCCTTCTTCTGCTCCTATCCTGTCATTAAAAAAAAGAATGAGTTCGAAATTCCGCTCTTCTTTAAAATGGAAAAACCCCATCTCCTGCATTCTGGCCTACTGTAACTGTATTGCCCTTCCCCCACCATTTCTCCTCACATAACTCCTCAATAACACACATTTGAGGAGGAGTGGGGAGGCGGAGAGATAGGAGTGCACCGTGATGTATTATTCAATAGTCTCCAAGCTAAAAATAGCACCGGCGAAGCGCCACCACAGCAGAAGTGGCAGGCAGAGAGCAGAGTGCTATAGATGTAAAGGTCATATCACTCTGAGACAACGGACAGGCAAGGTGTCATTGTCCCAGTGAGAAGCTAGGATAGCATCTTTTTTTCTGCTTTTTATCTGGCTGTCGGTTTCTCCGACGTGGAAAGAGGCTCAGAAAAAGACTATTCAATCTAAGCTAGCAGTCATCTTGGGAGATCTGAGCCCGGAGTTATAGACTATTTTGTCATTCATTAAGAGTACCCTTGGGAAATAGGCTTTAATCCTTCATTAAGCTTCCCTCTTCTCCACCATCTTTAGGGCTAAATATAGTTGGGCTTTCCCCTCTCTGAAAAAGCGCAGTGTAACCAAAATATGGAGCATGCACGGCAAACGGGCACCTATACAGCGCATTCGAAAAGCATTTAGACCACTTCCCTTTTTCCCTTTTTCCAAATATTTGTTGCCGCTCATCAATGTACACAAAAACTGGTTTTTAGAAATGTTTTCAAATTTATAAAAATAAAGAAATAGCTTATTTACATAACTATTCAGACCCTTTGCTATGAGACTCAAAATTGAGCTCAGGTGCATCCTGTTTCCATTGATCATCCTTGAGATGTTTCTACCTGTGGTAAATGCAATTGATTGGATATGATTTGGAAAGGCACACATCTGTCTATATAAGGTCCACAGTTGACAGTATATGTCAGAGCAAAAACCAAGCCATGATGTTGAAGCAATTGTCCATAAAGCTCAGAGACAGGATTGTGTCAAGGCACATACCTGGGGAAGGCCTCCATCATTCTTAAATGGAAGAAGTTCGGAAGAAGTTGGAAGAAGCTGGCCGCCCGGCCAAACAGAGCAATCGGGGAGAAGGGCCTTGATCAGGGAGTTGACTAAGAACCCAATAGTCACTCTGACAGCTCCAGAGTTCCTCTGTGATGGGAGAATATTCCAAAAGGACAACCATCTCTGCAGCACTCCACCAATCGGACCTTTATGGTAGAGTAGCCAGACGGAAGCCACTCCTCAGTAAAAGGCACATGACAGCCCACTTGGCGTTTGCCAAAAGGCACATAAAGGACTATCAGACAATGAGAAACAATATTCTCTGGTCTGATGAAAGCAAGACTGTACTCTTTGGCCTGAATGCCAACCATCACGTCTGTAAGAAACCTGACACTATCCCTACGGTGAAGTGGTGGCAGCATCATGCTTTGGGGATGTTTTTCAGCGGCAGGGACTGGGAGACTAGTCAGGGTCAAGGAAAAGATAAACGGAGCAAAGTACAGAGAAATCCTTTAAGAAAGCCTGCTCAGGACCTCAGACTGTGGCAAGGGTTCAGATTCCAACAGGACAACGACCCTATGCACACAGCCAAGACAATGCAGGAGTGGCTTCGGAACAAGTCTCTGAATGTCCTTGAGTGGCCCATCCAGAGCCCGGACTTGAACCTGATTGAACATGTCTGGAGTGACCAGAAAATAGCTGTGCAGCGATGCTCCCCATCCAACCTGACAGAGCTTGAGAGGATCTGCAGAGAAGATGGGGAGAAATTCCCCAAATACAGGTGTGCCAAGCTTGTAGCGTCATACCCAATAAGACTCAATGCTATAAGCTCTGTCAAAGGTGCTTCAACAAAGTACTGAGAAAAGGGTCTGAATACTTACGCAAAATGTAATATTTAAGTTATTTAAGAAAAACCTGTTTTTGCTTTGTCATTATGGGGTATTATTGTGTGAAGGATGATGAGGGTAAAAAACTATTGAATGAATTTTAGAAAAAGGCTGTAACGTGACAAAATGTGGAAAAAGTCCAAGGGGTCTGAATACTTTCCGTACGCACTGTACGCACTAATGGCACCACGTAAAAAGGAATAAGCAGCTCAGGACCTCAACAAAATGTCTACACTGGTGTGGGAATCGGAACGTTTACCATTTACAGTGGACCTTTTCATATGTGGTCTCTATTTTGTCTGGAGGTACCAGTGGCTAGAAAATGGGAGCACAAATTGCAATATAGTAGGATAATCCTACTATGCCTGCCCCTTCCCCTTACCTTTCAATGTTTGCTGATTTCAGTAGTCTGGATAGGTAGGAGCAATGTAGTGGTGGAGCTTTCACCACATTGCTCCTGTGAGTTATCTTCCACAGTGATCCCTCAGGACTCTAAGTCTTGGTCCTGGAGGCCCACTGTGTATGCAGGTTTCAGTTTCAACCAAACAATCACATAATAACCAGGCTTAATTCAACGGTCAAAACTAAGACATTTAGGGGGAGAAATGTTAGATGTATAGCGGTCCCCTAAAGTTCATCTCAATGGTCCTAATTCAGTACACATTGCCTACAGGACACACGGTTGTTCTCCAAGACCAGGATTTGGTGACAGTTCTTTACACACACAAGACAGAATTTTGCAGAAGCAAATGGCAGTGCACATGACCATTGAGCAGTGAGCAAAAATAACTATAATATTTAAAATAGACAGGAAAGCATATTATTCGACAGAAGTTCCAAATACAACTTGCAATTGCATTGTGTGCATCGAATACATCCATTTAAATGAAAAAATAAAAATTGCTTTATGCGCAGATTGGTGGTCTTTTGTCTGACTAGCCTACAATGGTGCTCTCAATGTGACCTTCTCCCCAGACAGCTCCACATCTCACTCCCATGCTAGAGGAACCCCCTGTCTTCACAGAGCACACTGCCTGGGGCCTGGGGCTCTTACGCAAGCCGGAGTCATGCTGCTTTGCTCTGACCTTTTACATAAGGTGTTTGTTTGCAGCTGGTAGTGAATTGTTTTTGTTGTCCAGTGACAATATTACACTTTGAGGACCCTGTGGTCCGAGCGGGAACTAAGAATAGCCTGAGGTTGATCGTTTCAATGGGTCTGACTGTTAAATATTTTTCTTGAAGATGAGTAGCACTCAACTGTGAGTTGTTACATGGCTGGTTACATAACATGATGGTGTACCCCTAGCTTGACAAAATGGTGATGAGCAACACAGCAGTTATAGTTCTTAAATTCCTTCACATTCTGTCCTCGTACCAAAATGTTTTGTTTTTCCGCAAATAAGAAACCATACAGTACGAGAACATTCTCTAAATGCTTTTGTTTAGAGAAGTGTGATGTATCCACATCCATAGTGTCCCGCTGGCCTGTACATAGCTAAGACTGTTACTGGAAGTTCGAATTCTAATAACTTCCTGTGAGGGAATGTCTTGTGTGTGGTTGGCACATACAGTAAACCAAAACAGTACACAAACACAAATGAGGCAAAAGAAAACAGGAAATTCAGAATTCCTGATTTCTTATCTTTAACGCTCCAGGAACATTCTTGAAATCAAAGATGTTTTGCTCTTGAGAAGGAATCTGGGTATTTCACCACCATAGTGAACCACGTTCTAATTGTATAACTCAGGTCCACAAATGAACCATATTTCGAGTTTGCAGGATCTTACTCCTATTGGTGATGAAATCTCTCTTCCACCACTAGGGATTGGTTTGGTCAAGACCCTGATTAGTTCAATCAGCTGGTTTAGCACCTGGCCGCTGTAAAATTAATCCAACACAATAAAGCGACTGATCCGGGATCAGGATTGGCCGAGTCCAAGCATCAATTCCAAAGTATGTACAAAACAATGTCAGATTGACTGACGGACACAAATCAAGTCAATGCAAGCCAAGGAGGTAATCCTCCTAGATCAGATCGTCTTTCTCACCTCCGCTCTAAACCCTCCACTGTTCAACATTACATAACCACTACCATTAAGTTTACATTTTCATCCCTTCCTAAAACTCATTGTTCACCGTTCAGACTCTCCACTCATGGACATTCATAGGTGAAAAATCTGTCAATCTGTCAATGAGCAAGGCACTTAACCCTATTTGCTCCTGTAAGTCGCTCTGGAATTTACTGTATTATATTGACATTCATATGCAATCAATATCAATGGTGTGGTCTTATGTCCCGAAAGAGCCTTCAGGTTAATGTCTTCCATCCAGACCTGGGTTCAAGAACTATTTTAAATCATTTTTCAAATACTTTATTTGTGATTACCAGTAGAATAGTTCCAGACCTGCAAACCCTACCCATATGGCAGGCATTTTAAAGATTTCAAATAGTATTTGAACCCAGGTCTGCTTACATACATTCTAGGGCCGCCCAACTCAACTGGCGGACCGTGGTCCAGACCCGGACCCAAAGAACCGGACAACATTGCATTTTGTCATATAAAAGTCAATCCATTGTTTCTAGACAGCTTTTTTTTTTTTATCAACCGGACGCAGTGGGCCTCTAACTCAGCAACCTCTTTTTCTCACTCTCTCTCTCTTTCTCCCGAAGCAACACCCGTCTCTACTAGTGCCCCGTCTAATCCAATCAAGTGGTTATATGCAAATACAAGAGGCCACGTTTTACCCAATCACATTAATCCAAATATCCTCTGCGGAACCTTGGGACAAGCAGGCGGAAATAAACAGAAAGATTTAACCGCGGTTCAACTGTAAATATCACAGACAGGAGCTTTAGTTACCTTTATCTTACTTAATATGGCTTGTTAAAAAAAATTTTGACTTAAAACCGTATATTCAAAGACGAGTGGACGGAACAGTATTCATTCTCCCCGCAACTAGCACAAAACCAATGTGCCTGATATGCAGTGAGTCCGTAGCTCTCGTGAAAAGTGCCAATGTTAAACGCGATTATGGCACCAGGCATAATAAATTAGATCAGACGTATCCCCTGAACACGGAGGTGGCAACAAACAACTCAAATCCCAATATGAGAAGTCCACTAAAGTCCTTGTCAATTCCCTTACAGCCCAACAACGTGCAATGGGGTGTTCACTGAGGATAGTTTGGGTTTGGGGAAAAGGAAAAATAATTCAGACGCTGAGATGGTAAAAGAATGCGCATGTGTGAAGCTGCTGACACCTTGCTTTAAGGTAAACAAAAATATGACCTCGGGGAAAGATCAAACAGATCCCACTGTCAGATTCCACAGCAACGAGGAGAACTGAAATATTAGCTGAAGTTTTAACTTCACAAGTTAATGAGGCCATTCAGAATGCACCATGCATTTCATTAGCTGTGGATGAATCAACAGATAACACTGATAATGTCCAGTTTCTGGTGTTTGTCAGATTTTATAACAAAACAAAGAAGGAATTCTGTGAGGAGCTGTTGGGCTTAACACATCTGGAAGCACACATACGGGAGAGGATATCCATGAGGTCATCAAAGGGAAGTTGACAAAAAAGGGGGAGAGATTTAAATCTGTTTTAATTTAAGGGGCTTTATGGGAAACATGTTTACATTGCCAAAGCAAGTGAAGCAGATAATAAACAAAAGTGAAATAAACAATAAAACATTAACAGTAAACATTACACTGACAAAAGTTCCAAAAGAATAAAGACATTTCAAATGTCATATTATGTCTATATACAGTGTTATAATGATGTGCTAATTAAAGTACAAAGGGAAAATAAATAAACACAAATATAGGTTGTATTTACAATGGTGTTTGTTCTTCACTGGTTGTCCTTTTCTTGTGGCAACAGGTCGCAAATCTTGCTGCTGTGATTGCACACTGGTATTTCACCCAATAGAAATGGGAGTTTATCTAAATTGGATTTGTTTTCAAATTCTCTGTGGGTCTGTGTAATCTGATGGAAGTATGTGTCTCTAATATACATTTGGCAGCTCAATTTCCACCTCATTTTGTGGGCAGTGTGCACATAGCCTGTCTTCTCTTGAGAGCCAGGTCTGTCTTCAGCGGCCTTTCTCAATAGCAAGGCTATGCTCACTGAGTCTTTACATAGTCAAGGATTTCCTTAATTTTGGGTCAGTCACAGTGGTCAGGTATTCTGCCACTGTGTACTCTCTGTTTAGGGCCAAATAGCATTCTAGTTTGCTCTGTTTTTTTGTAAATTCTTTTCAATGTGTCAAGTAACAGAATTCTATTTGGCCCTAAATAGAGAGTACACAGTGGCAGAGCCCCAGGACCAGCTTGCTTAGGGGGCTCTTCTCCCGGTTAATCTCTTTGTAGAATTTAATGTCTCTTTTCTGGATTTTGATAACTGGCCTAATTGGCCTAATTCTGCTCTTCATGCATTATTTGGTGTTTTACGTTGTACACTGTGGATATTTTTGCAGAATTCTGAATGCAGAGTATCAATTTGGTGTTTTTCTCATTTTGTGAATTCTTGGTTGGTGAGTTGACTCCAGACCTCACAACCATAAAGGGCAATGGTTTCTATAACTGATTCAAGTATTTAGCCCGCCCGACTAGCATCACTACTCTGGACGGTTCTGACCTAGAATACGTGGACAACTACAAATACCTAGGTGTCTGGCTAGACTGTAAACTCTCTTTCCAGACTCATATCAAACATCTCCAATCCAAAATCAAATATAGAATCGGCTTCCTATATCGCAACAAAGCCTCCTTCACTCACGCCGCCAAACTTACCCTAGTAAAACTGACTATCCTACTGATCCTCGACTTCGGCGATGTCATATACAAAATAGCTTCCAATACTCCACACAGCTAATTGGATGTAGTCTATCACAGTGCCATCCGCTTTGTTACCAAAGCGCCTTATACCACCCACCACTGCGACCTGTATGCTCTAGTCGGCTGGCCCTCGCTACATATTTGTCGCCAGACCCACTGGCTCCAGGTCATCAATAAGTCTATGCTAGGTAAAGCCTTATCTCAGCTCACTGGTCACGATAACAACACCCATCCGTAGCACGCGCTCCAGCAGGTATATCTCACTGGTCATCCCCAAAGCCAACACCTCCTTTGGCTGCCTTTCCTTCCAGTTCTCTGCTGCCAGTGACTTGAACGAATCGCTGAAGCTGGAGACTTACATTTCCCTCACTAACTTTAAACATCAGCTATTTGAGCAGCTAACCGGTCGCTGCAGCTGTACATAGTCCATCTGTAAATAGCCCACCCAATCTACCTACCTCATCCCCATATTGTTTTTATTTACTTTGCTGCTGTTTTGCACACCAGTATCATTACTTACACACCATCATCTGCTAATCATCATCTGCTCATCTATCACTACAGTGTTAATCTGATAAATTGTAATTACTTCGCTACTATGGCCTATTTATTGCCTTACCTCCTCATGCCATTTGCACACACTGTATATAGACTTTCTTTTTTCTATTGTGTTATTGACTGTACACTTGTTTATTCCATGTGTAACACTGTGTTGTTGTTTGTGTCGCACTGCTTTGCTTTATCTTGGCCAGGTCGCAGTTGTAAATGAGAACTTGTTCTCAACTAGCTTACCTGGTGAAATAAAAATATATATATCTTTTTTTGCCAGATCCTAATTGGTATGTCGAATTGTATGTTCCTTTTGATGCCATTGAAGGCCCTTCTTGCCTTGTCTCAGATCGTTTACAGCTTTGTTGTAGTTACCTGTGGCGCTGATGTTTAGGCCAATGTATGTATCGTTTTTTGTGTGCTCTAGGGCAATGGTGTCTAGATGGAATTTGTATGCGTGGTCCTGGCAGCTGGACCTTTTTTGGAACACCATTATTTTTGTCTTACTGAGATTTACTGTCAGGGCCCAGGTCTGACAGAATCTGTGCAGAAGATCTAAGTGCTGCTGTATCCTGGAGGGCAGGTAGTTTGACCCCGGTGATGCATTGGGCAGGCCGCACCACCCTCTGGAGAGCCCTGCGGTTGAGGGCGGTGCAGTTGCCGTACCAGGCAGTGATACAGCCCGACAGGATGCTCTCAATTGCGCATCTGTAAAATCTTTTGAGGGTTATAGGTGCCAAGCCAAATTTATTCAGCCTCCTGAGGTTGAAGAGGCGCCTTCTTCACCACACTGTCTGTGTGGGTGGACAATTTCAGTTTGTCCGTGATGTGTACGCCGAGGAACTTGAAGCTCTCCACGTTCTCCACTGCGGTCCCGTCGATGTGGATAAGGGGGTGCTCCATCTGCTGCTTCCTGAAGTCCACGATCAGCTCCTTTGTTTTGTTGACGTTGGGTGAGATGTTATTTTCCTGGCACCACACTCCCAGGGCCCTCACCTCCTCCCTGTAGGCTGTCTCGTCATTGTTCGTAATCCGGCCTACTACTGTTGTGTCGTCTGCAAACTTGATGATTGTGTTGGAGGCGTGCGTGGCCACGCAGTCATGGGTGAACAGGGAGTACAGGAGGGGGCTGAGCACGCATCCTTGTGGGGAGGATCAGCGAAGTGGAAGTGTTGTTTCCTACCTTCACCACCTGGGGGAGGCCCATCAGGAAGTCCAGGACCCAGTTTCACAGGGCAGGGTTCAGACTCAGAGTACAGACTCGAGCTTAATGACGAGCTTGGAGGGTACCATGGTGTTGAATGCTGAGCTATAGTCAATGAACAGCATTCTTACATAGGTAGAGTCCTCTTATCCAGATTGACAAGTGCAGTGTGCAGTGTGATGGCAATTGTATCGTCTGTGGATCTTTTGGGGCGATAAGCAAATTGAAGTGGGTCTAAGGTGTCAGGTAAGGTAGAGTTGATATGATCCTTGACTAGTCTCTCAAAGCACTTCATGACGAAAGAAGTGAGTGCTACGGGGTGATAGTAAATTAGTTCAGTTACCTTTGCTTTCTTGGGTAGAGTAACAATGTTGGACATCTTGAAGCATGTGGGAACAGTAGACTGGGATAGGGAGAGATTGAATATGTCCTTAAACACTCCAGCCAGCTAGTTTGCGCATGCTCTGGCAGCTAGAGATGCCGTCTGGGCCGGCAGCCTTGCGAGGGTTAACACGCTTAAATGTCTTACTCACGTTGCCCATGGAGAAGGAGAGCCCTTGGTGCCGGTTCACACTTTCAGTTTTGCGTGAATCACCACGTCGGTGGCACTGTGTTATCCTCAAAGCAGGCAAAGAAGGTGTTTAGCTTGTCCAGGAACAAGACGTTGTTAGAACTTGGTAACGTTTTTTTCAAATTTGCTTTTTTTTAAATCCCCAGCTACAATACATGCAGCCTTAGGATATGTGGTTTCCAGTTTGCATAAAGTCCAGTGAAGTTCTTTGAGGGCCGTCGTGGTATCGGCTTGAGGGGGAATATACACGGCTGTGACTATAACCAAAGATAATTCTCTTGGGAGGTAATACGGTCGGCTAATTGTGAGGTATTCTATGTCGGGTGAACAAAAGGACTTGAGTTCTTGTATGTTATCACAATGAGTAGTTAATCATGAAACATGCAACCCCACCCATCTTCTTCCGGGAGAGATATTCATTAATGTCTGCGCGATGAACTGAGAACACAACTGGCTGTACGGACTCAGACAGTATATCCCGAGAGAGCCATGTTTCTATGAAACAGATTATGTTACAATCCCTGATATCTCTCTGGAAGGAAATCCTCACCTTGCGCTGATCAACTTTATTATCCAGAGACGGAACATTAGCGAGTAATAGACTCGGAAGCGGTGGGTGTTGTGCGTACCTCTTTTCCGCCTGCAGTGTTTTGGAACAGCCTCTGGAATCAGTTAAATTGCCCTGGGGGGTACGAACAAAGGATCCGATTCGGGAAAGTCGTATTCTTGGTCGTAATGTTGGTAATGCTGGTGAATTATCTCCAGGGAGAACTTGTCCACTTCCCCAATCTTCTGGTGCAAACGCAGGGAGACAAAGCTGTTCCCAACCATGTTGATTTCTTCCAGAAGCTGATGGATAACTTCAATGCTTGCTTTAATGATTTCACTTTGGAAGAGAACTGCTTCTGCTCATTGTCAGAAGAAGCAAAACAGATCTTCAGGTGGGTAGATGTTAAATCACTATAAATGGAGTGATGGACCCTGTTACATTCTGGGAAAGATAATGCCTGCAGCTGATGTCCATGTTCTCAAGAAACTGGCACTAAATCCTGACCATGTTTGGCTCCACATACAGCGGTTAATCAGCCGTCTCCACAATTAACTTCATTAAAAACAAGTACCGCACCAGGCTCACCAATGAACACCTGCACCAGTGTCTGAGTTGCTCTCACACCATTTGTGCAAGTTCAAAGCATTGGCAGGAGACAGAAAGTGTCATTTCTCTCATTAATGCAGGACAAGGCCCAGAGTGACTTATACATGAATATTGCATGGTCCACAGTGACGTTCTGTGCATTAAGATTATTATTTTTGTTCAACTTTTTTTTTTACGTTGTTCTTCAGAAAACATGCACTTTATTTTATTTAAACGTTTTGTTCCTCAGCAATGTTGATGCAATTTTGCGCATGTTTACATTTGAAAGAAATTGTAATTAATTCAAATTCTTAGTCTCATTTAATGTACATTTTATATAACAACATGTTTCCTAAGTCCTAGATGACTATGTTTGTTACTACGCTGTACCACAGTTCTGATAAAGGACAATATCCATCCGTACCTTTGCCATGTAGGGAATTTGGGTCACTGGACCTTCTCAATTAGTAGTACCCCAGTTATAGGATAGGAAAGATGTTGAAGAGGAAGAGGTGTCATAGAGGTCGGCCTACAGGATGTGATCTAGATGGGATTTTTCTCAATTGGCCTTTTCGGCATTCCTTGCTCCTTGACTCCTTCCCAACCATATTGGACAAGAAGATCCAAGGTCCCTTTCCTTGGACCTTCTTCTCCAAAGCCTTTTGAGAAAAAGGGGTGACGAGACGATGTGAGGTGTTATGGAAAGATGAAGTGAGAAGATGACTACTTACTTGGCAAGTTTCATCTCGATCTGCTGGCGTATATCCTGACGCTCCTGTTCGGTCCGTGCCGGGAAGATATTCCGGTCTTCCAGCTCCTCCTTGCTGGGCCGATTCCGAAGCTTCACCGTCAACAGCTCCTTCCTTAGCCTGCGAGGTAGTGTACCTGCACACACACACACAAACGACATCAGCGATCACTTCAAGATCACTCTCACAGTACAGAAACCTAACCTAAAATGTTCACACGCAACTTAAACCTTATTGTAAATCACGTGGACCTCTCAAGTTTAGTCCATAATGCCCAACAACAAAAAAACAAGCTTTTTACATTTGTCAGATTAAAACTGCTGTGTCTGCCATTTGTGTCTCTGTTTTCCCCAACACAGGAGTTATTAAGTTAAAAAATGAAAGTCTATTTTTGAATTGTTATACAGTTGAAGTCGGAAGTTTACATACACTTATGTTTGAGTCATTAAAACTCGTTTTTCAACCACTCCACAAATTTCTTGTTATACTATAGTTTTGGCAAGTCGGTTAGGACATCTACTTTGTGCATGACACAAGTCATTTTTCCAACAATTGTTTACAAACAGATTATTTCACTTATAAGTCATTGTATCACAATTCCAGGGGGTCAGAAGATTGCATACACTAAGTTGACTGTGCCTTTAAACAGCTTGGAATATTCCAAAAAATGATGTCATGGATTTAGAAGCTTCTGATAGGCTAATTGACATCCTTTGAGTCAATTTGAGGTGTACCTGTGGATGTATTTCAAGGCCTTCCTTCAAACTCTGTGCCTCTTTGTTTGACATCATGGGAAAATCAAATGAAATCAGCAAATACCTCAGAAACCAAATTGTAGACCTCCACAAGTCTGGTTCATCCTCGGGAGCAATTTCCAAATGCCTGAAGGTACCACGTTCATCTGTACAAACAATAGTACGCAAGTATAAACACCATGGGACCACGCAGCCGTCATACCACTCAGGAAGGAGACGCGTTCTGTTTCCTAGAGATGAACATAGTTTGGTGCAAAAAGTGCAAATCAATCCCAGAACAACAGCAAAGGACCTTGTGAAGATGCTGGAGGAAACAGGTACAAGTATCTATATCCACAGTAAATAGAGTCCTATGTCAACATAACCTGAAAGGCCGCAAGCCTCAGCAAGGAAGAAGCCACTGCTCCAAAACCGCCATAAAAAAGCCAGACTACGGTTTGCAACTGCACATGGGGACAAAGATCATACTTTTTGGAGAAAAATCCTCTGGTCTGATGAAACAAAAGTAGAACTGTTTGGCCATAATGACCATCGTTATGTTTTGAGGAAAAGTGGAGGCTTGCAAGCCAAAGAACACCATCCCAACCGTGAAGCATGGGGGTGGCAACATCATGTTATGGGGGTGCTTTGCTGCAGGAGGGACTGGTGCACTTCACGAAATAGATGGCTTCATGAGAGAGGAAAATTACGTGGATATATTGAAGCAACATCTCAAGAAATCAGTCAGGAAGTTAAAGCTTGGTCGCAAATGGGTCTTCCAAATGGACAATGACCCCAAGCATACTTCCAAAGTTGTGGCAAAATGGCTTAAGGACAACAAAGTCAAGCTATTGGAGTGGCCATCACAAAGCCCTGACCTCAATCCTATAGAAAATCTGTGGGCAGAACTGAAAAAGCGTGTGTGAGCAAGGAGGCCTAAAAACCTGACTCAGTTACACCAGCTCTGTCAGGAGGAATGGGCCAAAATTCACCCAACTTATTGTGGGAAGCTAGTGAAAGGCTACCCAAAACATTTGATTCAAGTTAAACAATTTAAAGGTAATGCTCCTAATTGAGTGTATGTACATTTCTGACCCACTGGGAACGTGATGAAAGAAATATAAGATGAAATAAATCATTCTCTCTACTATTATTCTGACATTTCACATTCTTAAAATTAAGTGGTGATCCTAACTGACCTAAGACAGGGAATGTTACTAGGATTAAATGTCAGGAATTGTGAAAACTGAGTTTAAATGTATTTGGCTAAGGTGTATGTAAACTTCCGACTTCAACTGTATATTTGCTTGGGAATTAGTTTAACAAGGGGGATGTCATTAATCTATGTTGTTCATTTGGTGGATATCATTGTATGCGATCTTTCCTTTAAGAATGGACACACCGGAGATGACAGAGTCGTTCCAGTCGTCCTGATCATGGGGGAGGCCCGAGCTGTCGGAGAAGCACTGGTCCAGCCGCACGTTCTCCTTGTTCTCCTCCGCCTCCATCTTCCTCTCCGCTTGGTGGAGCCAGTCGACAAAGCCACCACCCGCCACCGACTGATTCTCCGAGCTGGAGGAGCGAGAGATCCGCCCGTCAGATCGCCGCCAAGGGGGCGAGCACGGCTCAGCAGGCCCATGCACACTGAGGGGACACGGGAGGGAGGAGGGAACGTGTGGGTTAACAGAACAGGGGGGGTTAATGGATGGGTGAGCAAGGCAGTGCAGGTCTTATGGGAGGTAGCATTGGGTCAATTTGAAAGGTAACAGGTAGGAGTTAAAATGGATGGGTGAGCATGTGGTGAAGATACCATAGGAGTGAACACTGGGTTCTTCAATTATGGGATAGTGAAAATGCAACATGGCGGTAGTAAGCTAATTGGCTGCAACATCACTGAAAGGAATGATGTTGAGGTTAGATGTGGGGTTGAACATTAAATAACGCTTTACTCAACACCAGTAGGTATAATGCATTATGATTCAGTTATAATGCATTGTAAGATATGAGAATGTCTAGTCACATGTGTGACAGTGTTTATAATGTCTTATCATCGTCTCATAACGAGCCTGACTAAATACCAGCCATTTTGAGACAGTGGAACTGTTGATACAGAGACCTAACATATTATAATAAACTTTATTTTAAGACATTATAAAGGCTCATATATGCTTATAACAAGTTATAAAGAATTCTACCCACAGGCTTTAAGTTTTACCAAACATTAGAGACAACATGAATGCCCGGTCACATGATGGGGAGATTATATGGCTGTTTGCTGTGAATGGGTTGTGCCCCTCACCTTTCTTGCCGATTCGCCTTTGAGGCAAAGGCTCGTTGTAGTTCTTCCATGATACAGCTAGGGGGCATTGGAGGGTGCATAATATTGGTGAGGTGAGGAGATCCTGAGGGGTTGGAGTGGGGCCCTCGCAGGGACACCATGGGGGCCAGGCTCTCAGGAGCCCTGGGGGTCTCCTTAGGCAGGAAAGAGTTGGCCAAGTGTGAGGACACAGGGGATGGGTCTGAGGGGCAAAGAAAGACAAAGGTCAGGTATCTACTGTATTTGATCTTTGCATGTGCCAGCACCAGCCGAGCGAGCCGAATTCGGAACAACTGAATGTATGGGTCTTAGAAGTCGTTTTCAGAATCAAACATGCTTCCCAGAAATAACATGGTCCATGTTGTAGAACGTTTGTTTTGATTGCCGATGTTTTGCATTTATCAGAGTGCCATCAGGTAGCCTGATTGCAGATGTATCCATGTAAACAGGATTATTAGGGAAATCGGCCTCCTTGCAAAGCATGTAAACGCTTTAATTTAACTATTATATTAATCTGACTATCCACCATAATCGCATGCTCAATGTGAATTTTAAAAACTCTTACTCTCGTGGTATAGGTGGTCCATCCTCTTCATGCACAGATGTGTGATCCTTTGGTGTGTTGTGTACAGTATAGGTAGCAGATGTCAGCTAGTTAGCTGTGTGTGCTAGTAGTACCCATCATGCCATGACAAAGTAGTATTACCCTCAGCCAAACAAAACTATTGGTAAGGTAATAATGGTAGGAAGGAAGCATGCTAGCTTTTTGTAGTTTTGTGTCATTGGTGATGTGAGATTGAATCCTGGTCAGCCGTACATGGATGGTCTCCGTCACATGTTTTTGGGTGTTTACGTGCTTGTACATGTGGGGTTCACACTATCCTTGTCTGAGTGTGCAGTGCAGTACATGAGTATGTATTTGCAGGCCGATGTGTTTTGGCATGATGGTCCCTTCCTAATTATATACTCCAACCGGGTTAATTCCATTTCAATCAATTCCAATTTTTCTCAATGCTTTTCAATTAGGAAAAATTGGAATCGTAATGAGCTCGATAAGAATTGACCCCTACCCTGATACACTACACTCGTCTACTCACCCTCGCCACTGCTCAGCTGTGGCATCACTGGTTTGGCCGCTACTGGAGGTGGCGTGGTTCCTCGAGGTATTTCCTCTTCTGGTCTCTCCTCTGTCTCCTCTATGCCCTCCTGGACCTCGTCGGAGGCATCGGCACTAGGCTGCGCCTCCTCTTCTCCCTCCTCTTCTGTTTTCTGACTGCTCTCCTCCTCTGGCTCACAATCCTCTGGAGGCGCAGCCGCTGAAAAACATTTGTTTAATTGAGTTAAATCAAAGTTTAATCAGGTGCCACCATTTACAGTGCGATAGTTGTTGTCAGTGAATGAACCATGCTATTATAAGTACCATTCTGGTTGTTTATACATTATCTCTGTTGCCCCCTAGTGGCTCTTGTGAGTATCATGTGGCTAAACATAACCTACTTTGAATAATTTGTACAGTATAAGAACATGAATAATAAAATGGTGATCTCTCCATATCATAGATCATGTATCTTGAGTTTTTCCTATTGTAAAATACTGTCAAAAGTGTATTAATAATTGTTCACAATTATAAAGAAAAAATAAAATAGTGGTTAGAAGATATATTTTGAAAGTCTATATAGTCCCTTTGACATGCCTATAAACTATTATCAAAGATACACACGAAGGATTCAGTCGAATTCCATGGCCCTCTGTAAGTTTGATTTCTCTGAAATGTGTCACTGGCTAAAGCAATACGGTTGATGGTAGACTTCACGGCTATCCTATCTTGTGTCAAATAATTAATCTTCTTCTAAAGGAGTACAAAACATAAAAGGCTAAGTTCAGTACATTCAGCTCATATTCATAATTTGATTTAGAATCCAGAATGCTGGAGTATATGGCCCAAATAAATAAAAAATGCTTCGCTGTGAAAATACTGAGGACTGTAGCTCCACCTTGCCCTATGACAGGCTAGGAGGTGGAAGTTTCATCATATATACCAATCAAATCCTCTCAGATCTCCATAAGTGCATAATAACCCATAGGATTTAGGATTGGGTCTTAGTTTTCTTTGTAGGGTTGTTGGGCTGTCCTACCTGGCGGGGGGAGTTCCTCCTCTGGGCCCAGGTACTCCACACTGCTGACCGTGAGAGTGGCGCTGAGAGACCCCCCAAAACTCCCCAACATGCCTGTCCCGTCTGAGGAGCCCTGCAAGGGGGAGCCGGGCTCGGGCGAGATGCACCCACTGGACAATGCCACATCTGCAGGGAGACAACATACAGGGCTTAGTCTGCAGTATTCTACAAGTTGTACCTTCTATTTCACGCTCATGGTCTCCATAGCATGACTACATTACATTATTTTCATATTGGGTTTGATTTCAATCACTTTTTGACCACACCCCTTTAGATTTAAACAAAACTTTCCATACATACAGTGCCTTCTGAAAGTATTCAGACACCTTGACTTTTTCCAAATTTTGTTAAGTTACAGCCTTACTCAAAAAGGGAATGAAAATAAAATAAAAACTCAGCAATCACACACAATACCCCATAATGACAAAACAAAAACTGTTTTTTAGACATTTTTGCAAATGTATTACAAAACAAAAAACAGATACCTTATGTACATAAATATTCAGACCCTATTCTATGAGACTCGAAATTGAGCTCAGGTGCATCCTGTTTCCATTGGCCATCCATAAGATGTTTCCACAACTTGATTGGAGTGCACCTGTGGTAAATTCAATTGATTGGACATGATTTGGAAAGGCACACACCTGTCTATATAAGGTCACACAGTTGACAGTGCACGTCAAAGCAAAAACCAAGCCATGAGGTTGAAGGAATTGTCTGTAGAGCTGCGAAACAGGATTGTGTCAAGGCACAGATCTGGGGAAGGGTTCTAAAACATTGCTGCAGCATTTAAGGTCCCCAAGAACAAAGTGGCCTCCATAATTCTTAAATGGAAGAAGCTTGGAACCACCAAAGACTCTTCCTAGAGCTGGACTGCCGGGCCAAACTGAACAATCAGGGGAGAAGGGCCTTGGTCAGGGAGGTCACCGAGAACCTTATAGTCACTCTGACAGCTCCAGAGTTCCTCTGTGATGGGAGAACATTCCAGAAGGACAACCATCTCTGCAGCACTCCATCTATCGGGCCTTTATGGTAGAGTGGCCAGACAGAGGCTACTCCTCAGTAAAAGGCACATAACAGCCCTCGTGGAGTTTGCCAAAAGTCATCTTAAGGAGTCTCAGACCAGGAGAAACAAGATTATCTGCTCTAATGAAACCAAGATTGAACTCTTTGGCCTGAATACCAAACGTCATGTCTAGAGGAAACCTGGCACCATCCCTACAGTGAAGCATGGTGGTGGCAGCATCATGCTGTGGGGACGTTTTCAGAGGCAGGGACTGGGAGACTAGTAGTACAGAGAGATCCTTGATGAAAACCTGCTCCAGAGCGCTCAGGACCTCAGACTGGGGTAAAGGTTCACTTTCCAACAGGACAACGACCCTAATCACACAGCCAAGACAACGCAGGAGTGGCTTCGGGACAAGTCTCTGAATGTCCTTGAGAGGCCCGGCCACAGCCCAGACTTGAACCCGATTAAACATCTCTGGAAAGACCTGAAAATAGCTGTGCAGTAATGCTCCCCATCCAAGCCGACAGAGCTTGAGAGGATCTACAGAGAAGAATGGGAGAGACTCCCCAAATACAGGTGTGCCAAGCGTGTAGCATCATACCCATGAAGACTCGATGCTGTAATCGCTGCCAAAGGTGCTTCAACAAAGTACTGAGTAAAGGGTCTGAATACTTATGTAAATGTAATATTTGCGTTTTTATAAATTTGCTAACATTTCTATAAAGCTGTGTTCGCTTTGTCATTATGGGGTATTGTGTGTAGATTGATGAGGGGGAAAATCAATTTACACTCCAATTAGGATAATATGTTAGGTAGCCTTGTGGTTGGAGTGTTGGGCCAGTAACCAAAAGGTTGCTGGATCAAATCCCTGAGCTGACAAGGTAAAAAATATATGTTCTGCTACTGAACAAGACAGTTGACCCACTGTTCCCCGGGAGGGCATCATTGTAAATAAGAATTTGTTCTTAACTGACTTGCCTAGTTAAATAAAGGATAAATAAAAAAATACTGTATGTATTAATTTGTGTATGGCCACCACCCATTTCATATGATATGTGATGAATTACAATTTGTATTACATGTTACGAATGAGCAAAACATGTACATTGTGTTACGAATTTGCAAAATGCATGATTTGTTACGAATTCTAGCGAGGTGGCTAACGTTAGCTAGCTAGACTAGGGGCTAGGGTTAAGTTTAAGGGTTAGGGTTAGCTAAAAGGGTTAAGGTTAGCTTAAAGGGTTAAGGTTAGGGAAGTGGTAGCTAAAATACTAAAGTTATACGTGATGAGATTCAAGCTCGACGTTCGTGCTATACACCCACCCATTTTTGTTCGTGCATACGTTGTAGTTTAGACCCTAATTTGCATCACCTGTGGTGTTTGTGTTGTGCCTGCAATCGGTTGAGACTTATTATACTCCTGAATAGAGAATCAGAGAATGTTAACTTGAATGGGAATATAATTTGTTTTAAATTATACTGTCGATCTTCCATAGGAAACCTATTAAAATCATAGAAATATAGATAATAGAATATACATTTGCATTTAAGTTGACATTCGGGCGGGGGATAGACCAGCAGACATCTTGTGGTAGTTTTAAATGTCAATGGTGTACCAGCTAAACTGTAGTGGCCTGAAGTGATTGAAATGACACGCACCCTGTATTCAAGGGTATGCAGCTGTCTCAACCGATGACGTGCACAACACAAACACCTCAGATGATGAAAATTAGGGTCTAAGCTACAGCATATGTGAAAATTAAATCTATCAGAGCTTACACGCTAAGAAAATTAATGTTAAAGGTTAAAAAATAAATGATAAAATAGTTTGACTAACCTGATTGTAGTAAGCTTTTAAATTATATCAAACCGTTAATATTCTTCATTGATGAAGACATGGATGTCTCATGGTATGGTGGGGTATGCAATATGGGTGCAGTCAAAAAGTGATTCATTTCAAATGGAACGACCCTATTCTGAAATGGCTTCCTTTTTTGTGACCTTTCTTTCATGACCCCTGATCTGACAGAAATGGAGAGTCCTATTTGGGGTCATGGTAAGTTGAGATAGAGGAAGCCATTTTAAAGATTTGGGGAATTACTCAAGTCCTTTTACTCCTGATCTACTACGCCTACATGTGTGCATGTTTGTGTAGTTTCCATCTCTCTCTCTCTCTCACACACACACACACACACACACACACACACACACACACACACACACACATACACACACACACACACACACACACACACACACACACACACACACACACACACACACACACACACACACACACACACACACACACACCTGTGGAGCTCTGCTTCAGCTTCTCATTTTTCTTTTTCCTCCACTTCCAGGGTTTGAAGATGCGCCCCAGGCTGGCCAGCTTGCTGTTGCGGCGGATGGGTGGGGTGTGGACCCCCGACACCAGGCAGCCAGTATGCAGCACCCTCTGATGGTCCATCACCTCCACTGCAACCAGAGAGGTGTGTAGCAGACAGGGAGGATGGATATTAGTTAGCAGTCAATTATGCAAATCATGTCATGTGTCAATGTTCATCCTATTCATTATGCAAATTAAATCTACTTTTGGCCACAAGGCCACAGGCCCACACAACAGCTGCACTGATGTACACATAGTCTTACTGATGTGTTGTGTTCATATTCAATTGCAAAGAAACAGGGTACATACATAGGAAATATACAATAAACAGACCAGAAAGAATCCAAGCGATAAACATTAGTGTGACTAAACCCATGACAACAGGAACAGGCAGGAGGCAGACATTTTGGTTTCTGTAGTCAGTACAGGCTACAGAGGCTTTCAACAAAACAGGGGGAAAAGGACGGGAAAACCTCACTTCACTGAGGAACTGAGTGTTGTTGGAGTACAGTGGAGGAGAGGGAGGGTGGACAGAGCCCGGATGCCGTGTGCAACATGCCTTGTTCTCTCTCTCTCTCTCTCTCTCTACAAATGCATGGGATGGGATGTGGGGGAGAAGCGGGCCCTGGAGTTTGACCCCAAATAATGGAGAAACGAGTCAGTTGACCGGCACGCACGTCTGGCCGACTAACTGTCAACCAGCACACAACGGAATCCAGGTCAAGCCTGAAGACGTGCGGCAGCGAACACAGCGAGATTAGAGAAGGGGGGAGGAGGTAGAAAGGAGGAGGGGCATTGCTGTTGCCATGGCGACAACATCCAGATGCTGCAGTCAGTCAGTGGAGAGGAGCCCCCTTGGAGGCAGAGCAGCCCAACTGCATGCAGGGAAGGGGGTAAGCAGCATGGAGGAGGTCAGTGAGTAGAAAAGGGGAGGGGGGGGGGCTAGGTGGGAGGGAGGAGAGGAGAGTTGAGGGGGGATTCTAGGCTGTTGCCATACGGAAGGAGAATCTCCAGTAGCCAATCAGAGCCCAGTAATTCATAATGTATATCAAGTATTTCTACATTTTCCATAGAGGGAAACCTGTTAAAAAAATGGATTAACAGATAACATTGAATTTGGAGAAAGCTCAGAATTTGTTTCTTCACCGGATGGGGATATATTAAAAAAGTGTGTAAAATTTCCATCATGAATGGGCTGTACCACATGTGGTGAACAATACAATTTCAATTAATATGCTAATGTACATTTGGATGAATTAAATCCATGTATCGTGTTTAGGCAGCACCCCATTTCTTTGCAGTAATGTACATAATCCACAGTATGTATTAGTCTTCCAGCTGTTACGAGTGTTTAGCCTACAAGTGCTAAAAGTCTGGAAGACATACCCAACCTATCACATTTAGGCTAAATACATTGTGTGTGGAAAAAAGGGAGATTTTATAATTGCAGGATAAGAAGTGTTCATGAGAGTCCAATGATTTTCATAGTAGACTCTGCATAAGGTATTCTAGTTTTCACACGTGCTAGCCTACTATAAACTTTAAAAAGGATGTTTTAAATATGAAGAATATAGCAGAAATCCATATTCATTGCAATGTTACTTAATAATAATGAGGATTCAATAAAGAATCCTAGTGTACTAAACTCAGAACTACAGTGGTACTGCATGTCAAGGGGGACCCCACCCCGTTTAACCATGCTGTGAGTGAATTCAAAACTGGAATATTTTCACAGAGAAAACCTGCTCTGTATAGCTCCACAGCTAGTATTTTACTGTGAAAGTAAGGAGAACAAAGCAAATGTAATTTTAACTGCCATTATGGTTTGACACTCATGTACATATGACAGGACAGATTCAAAATTCAACATGAAAAAAATTTGAGCTACATCTAACCTTCCTAAAATAATATGTGGTATCACTGCTGCACATCCGATGTCAATACACTCTGTTTTCCTGTGACTCCAGTGTCTCTTTGAATCACGGCAAAGTGCACAATCAACAGAGATATGTGTGATGCTCAGATATAGAGCAAAATTTATATTTTCAAGCATGATTGACAGTGTTGTGAGGTTACTGTTGTTACGGTCACAATAAAACGATGAAAAAAAACATACAACTTCGTTTGCATCTTAATATGTTGTAATGCATACCCTGTTAGTGTGGAAGCTGTGGTAACTAAGAGTTCTTCAAATTGTGTGATTATAGTCACAACAATTGTGCCCTGCTGACTGGCCAAGATGAACTCCCTCACTGTTCACACACTTAAAGACCAGGGTCATGTTCCTACCAAACGGAAGAAAACAGATTGAAACAAGGAGGGACTAGTTAGACTTGTCCAATAATAAATGCTGGTTTTCCAATGCAGATCATTAATAAAATGTGTTATGTTGTGTGCGTTAATGAACACGACCCTGCTCTGTGTTTGGTGCTACTTAGCTTGCCTTTCCCTGACATATCTCAGTAATACGTTACACTGAGTGAGATACTGCCAGCTCTAACAAATAATTGCAATTCATTTCCAGCTGTCTCTCTAATGACAAAAGTAAACTGTCATAAAACATGACTGACAGAATGCATGACTGACAGAATGCATGACTGACAGAATGCATGACTGACAGAATGCATGACTGACAGAGTGCATGACTGACAGAATGCATGACTGACAGAATGCATGACTGACAGAGTGCATGACTGACAGAATGCATGACTGACAAAATGCATGACTGACAGAATGCATGACTGACAGAATGCATGACTGACAGAATGCATGACTGACAGAGTGCATGACTGACACGATTGTAACTAAAAGGCTGTTGTCCTAAGGTAGAGTTGAAAGGTGGGCTGTTCATAGGTGCAATGACATAAGTAGGCCAAACATATGCCTTATGAGCGTGTTTCAAGGGCATTGTTGAAGGACACTTCATGGTGCAATATCACAGTTGATGGAGGTCACACACACCATATACAGTACACATGGCTTGTAGAGTGACATGTCTCAAATCCTACATAGTGAAAACGAATGGATCCACCAACCTTCAGAAATCAATTCAAAGCTCAGGATATGGCTTTGTTTAGATATTTACATGTCAATTGCTCCATCATGCCCTCTGATAGGCCAGGTGGACTTGTTGCCATATCGCTTTCACCTATCCAATCGTCTCATATCTATCCAAGTGTATAGGGGCTAGGGGTTGATTTGGGGTCTTCTCAGGTCAGCTCTGTTCAAATCCATTCCTCCCACCCCCCTCACCCTCTTCACTCGGAGGACTAACAATGTGCCCTTCAACAGGCCACTTCCTTACCCACTGCCATGCTATGCCATGCCAGCTAACCTCCTCACTTACCCCCCTGGCATTGCAACTGTGCTGCCATCTGGCCATGGCCTACGGGCCTGTCACAGTCTGAGCACACAGCTAACTACCAGAAGAGAGTGAGATGATGCTTGTGTCTATGCTTCCTAGTGAGCAGCCACACATTGATTTAAGACCCCTGATCTGAGAGAGACTAGCGAGCACCTGCACCACCATTACACAAAGGGAGGTGCAGAGTTCAGAGTGACCCAGTCTTTATGAAGAGTCCATGCTAGCAACTGGTCCCTTATATCTCAGTTATTGCATAGTACTGCCTTGAATGATAACATTGTATAATTGCATCTTTTTCAGATGACAAAAATCTGAATTATCTGATAATTCCACTAACAGGTCAAATAGGGTTGACCAAGACCAGATTTGGGCTGCTATTTTTTATATATATATATATTTATATATATACAGTGCCTAGTGAAAGTCTACACACCCCTTGCACAGTCTTCATATTTTGCTGCCTAAACATTTAATCTAAAAAGGGATTAAATTATTTTTCCTACAGTTCTACACAACCTACTGTTTTTCCAGAGTGAAAGAAAGCCATAGAACATTTTCCAGATGAATTAGAAGAAAAAAAGAGAATGTCTTGATGTCTTCACACCCCAGAGTTAATACTTGGTGGAAACACCTTTGGCAGCCATTAGAGCTGTGAATTGTTTTGAACTCTCAGGGCAACATATGTCCATTGTTTTTGTCAAAATTGCTTCCACCAAAGATTCATTCTGGGGTGTGAAGACATATGCAATCAAGCCTCATTTTGTATTTCTAAGTAATTTGGAAAATGTTCTATAATTTGTCTTTCACTTTGAAAATGTGGAGTAGGTTGTTGAGATAGATAGTGAAAAAATCTAATTGAATCCCATTTAAGATGTTATTTTAAGGCAGCAAAATGTGAAGACTGTGCAAGTGATGTCCCCTTAGATTGATGAGGAATTGAAACATTTTATGGTTGAGAAAGGTATGGCAAATAAACCTGGCAGCACGACCGATTGGCAAAGAAACTATATAGAATAAAAATAAAATAAAAATATAAAGAATGATAGTAAAAAGCTTTGGAGCACCTTAAATGAAAAAAAGCTAATTCATCACAAAACCCACTGATATTGCCAAGTACTTTAATGATTTATTCATTGGCAAGATTAGCAAACTTAGGCATGACATGCCAGCAACAAACACTGACACTACACATCCAATTATATCTGACCAAATTCTGAAAGACAAGCATTGTACTTTTGAATTCTGTAAAGTGAGTGTGGAAGAGGTGAAAAAATGATTGTTGTCTATCAACAATGACAAGCCACCAGGGTCTGACAACCTGGATGGAAAATTACTGAGGATAATAGCGGACAGTATTGCCGCTCCTATTTGCCATATTGTCACATTCTGACCTTAGTTATTTTGTTATGTCTTTGTTTTAGTATGGTCAGGGCGTGAGTTGGGTGGGTTGTCTATGTTTGTTTTTCTATGAGTTGGTATTTCTGTGTTTGGCCTGGTATGGCAGCTGTCAATCGTTGTCCCTGATTGAGAACCATATTTAGGCAGCCTGTTTTCACCCTTGATTTGTGGGTGATTATTTTCTGTTTCGTATCTGTACCAGACAGAACTGTTTCGGTTTCATTTTGTTCTCTTGTTGGTTTTGTATTTTAGTGTTCTGAGTTCTATTAAAGAATATGAACACTTACCACGCTGCGCATTGGTCCTCACCTTCTTCCACCACAGACAACCGTTACACATATCTTAAATTTAAGCCTACAAGAAAGTGTGTGCCCTCAGGCCTGGAGGGAAGCAAAAGTCATTCCGCTACCCAAGAATAGTAAAGCCCCCTTTACTGGCTCAAATAGCCGACCAATCAGCCTGTTACCAACCCTTAGTAAACTTCTGCAAAAAAAGGTTTGACCAGATACAATGCTATTTTACAGTAAACAAGTTGACAACAGACTTTTAGCACGCTTATAGGGAAGGACATTCAACAAGCACAGCACTTACACAAATTACTGATGATTGGCTGAGAGAAATTGATGATACAGATATCGTGGGGGCTGTTTTGTTTGACTTCAGTGTGGCTTTTGACTTTATCAATCATAGTCTGCTGCTGGAAAAACGTATGTGTTATGGCTTTACACCCCCTGCAATATTGTGGATAAAGAGTTACTTGTCTAACAGAACACAGAGGGTGTTCTATAATGGAAGCCTTGCCAACATAATCAAGGTAGAATCAGGAATTCCCCAGGGTAGCTGTTTAGACCCTTACTTTTTTCAATCTTTACTAATGACATGCCACTGGCTTTGAGTCAAGACAGAGTGTTTATGTACACAGATGACTCAACACTATACATGTCAGCTACTACAGCGACTGAAATGACTGCAACACTTAACAAAGAGATGCAGTTAGTTTCAGAATGGGTGGCAAGGAATAAGTTAGTCCTAAATGTTTCCAAAACTAAAAACATAGATTTGGGACAAATCATTCACTACACCCTAAACCACAACTAAATCTTGTAATGAATAGTGTGGAAATTGAGAAAGTTGAGGTGACTAAACTGCTTGGAGTAACCCTGGAATGTAAACTGTCATGGTCAAAACATACTGATACAACAGTAGCTAAGAGGGGAGAAGTCTGTCCATAATAAAGCGCTGCTCTGCCTTCTTAACAACACTTTCAACAAGGCAGGTCCTACAGGCCCTAGTTTTATCGCAGCTGGACTACTGTTCAGTAGTGTCGTCATGTGCCACAAAGAGGGACTTGACTACATGGAACTCTGTTCCACATCAGGTAACTGATGCAAGCAGTAGAATCAGATTTAAAAAACAAATAAAAATACACCTTATGGAACAGTGGGGATTGTGAAGAGACACACACAAAGGTACAGACACACGCACTCTACACACATGTACATTGTGATATTGTTTTATGGTGGTATTGTACATTTTGTATTGTAGATATGTAGTGGTGTAATAATGTTATATGATGTACTATTTATCTTTTTTTTAATATGTAATGTAAGTGCCTTAATGTGTTTGGACCCCAGGAAGAGTAGCTGCTGCCTTGGCAGCTGCTAATGGGGATCCATAATAAATACAAATACAAAGTAGATTTACTCTGAGTCTGAGAAACCAGTCTATGTGTGGTATTGTCAAATGTGTTGGCTACTGGCTTTAAAGGAGAGAAGCAATGTCAACAAGGAGAGAAGCCAATAGGAAGTGCCCGAGGGCCTTGTTTGCTACCATATGTTTCAGTTAAGATTGGGGACAGGTGGGGGAGTACTCAAATAGACTGCATGCAGCCTCATTACAAAACACTTAGGATCAAGTCTTGTTTAACTTTTCAAAGAGGCCTGTTTTGGCCCTTTGGTTAGTATCTTGGTTTGTATGCTGCTTAGGTTAAGAGCTAAGTTGGTTTTGATTTTGACACACGCAAGTACACTACACAGTGGGATGTACTGTAGCTAGTCCTGCTAAAAGTGTCTCTCTTGCCCAACTCCTGTCACCCACATAATAGGCTCAGGCACTGAGAATAGACATGTGTCATTTTAGCCAGAAAAAGAGCACACACAGGTCTTTGGTTTCCAACAGTTATCAGAGTAGACAGAGACGGCCTCCCGAGTGGTGCAGTGCTTGAGGCACTACAGATCCAGGTTCGATCCAGGGCTGTGTCGCAGCCGGCCGAGACCGGGAGACCCATGAGGCGACAAACAATTGGCCCAGCGTCATCCGAGTTAGGGGAGGGTTTGGCTGGCCGGGATGTCCTTGTCCCATCACGCTCTAGCGACTCCTGTGGCGGGCAGGGCACATGCACACTGACACATCGACATGCGTACTGTGTTTCCTCCGACACATTGGTGCGGCTGGCTTCCGGGTTAAGAGAGTAGTGTGTCAAGAAGCAGTGTGGACGCATGGCTCTCAACCTTGCAGGACGCATGGCTCTCAACCTTCGTTACGGGAATTGCAGCGATGGGACAAGACTGTAACTACCAACTGGATATCACGAAATTGGGGATAAAAAAACTACACAGGCATCTTCCCCCTGTTTTTTCCCCCTGTTTTTTAATTTGTCAGATGTTAAATGAACTACTAAACATTTGAAGCGTTTTAAGCCCATGTTTTTCCAGCTGTAATTTGCAAGAGGGGGGCACACTAATGGACCAGGCAAAGGGTACCACCCTCTCTTAATCTTCCTAGTAAGTGTTTCCTTCCAAGGTGCACCAAGGAACAAAGATATGCTAGACAGAATGTTAGCTACTCTAGTGAGTGCAAACAGTGTCGTCAGTGGCGGGGAGAGAGAGTGTAGAGTGACACACACACACAGTTTTGGATTTTATTTTAGCTGCCGGTGATGGGCAGGAGTCGCAGGAGGTACGTTTTAAAATGAATTTGAATTTGATCAATCCATGTAGCCTATTGATTCCTACTTTATGAATAAATTATAATATAATGATAAATGTAATACTAGCCATCTAGCAATTTTATGAAGTTGGCTTCATAAAATTGGTAGATTTGGAACCTATCTCATAACTAGCTACCAAGCCATTTCAGGCTATGAATGAAGTTAAAGTATCTTGTCTGACTATCTTAGCTGGCATGCCTGCTGGAAAGGTTGCTAAACTTTAGAGAATACTAAACTTGCTTTAATTATTGGGTTATGATACTATATACCAGTGTGGCAGTTGTACTAAACTCCTAAGGCATAAAAGTTCTAAAGAATAAATGTGCATCATTATTAGTTAAAATTACAATTGAACAGGTGAAGAGGTATGCTTAGATAACTATGCAGAAACATATACAGATCTTTGGCTCTAGATTGCAGGAAAAAGTAGTTTCAGGTATTTTGGGGCCCCCTTTCTCTTGTGAATGGTGGTGGTTTCTGTCTACTTGATAGTTGTAGAGACTAGCAGGCTCAGGTAGGTGTGTGCATGTATATTGCAGTTATTATGCTGATTTAGGGCAATGCCTGAAAGATTTATATAAAACATGAGTGTGTGTGTGTGCGTGCATACGTGTGTGCATAAGTGTGAGAGTGTATGTGCATGCGTTAGGAGTTTGCAAAATTCTCTGTGTAGACCCTTGAAACCTATTTGTCTGTGTGCATGTGTGCGCTGTGCATGTGCATGTGTGTAGGTGTGTGTGGTGTGTGTGGTGTTCACATACCAGTGAGTGTGTATGAGTGTGAATGGCTCTCTTCCTTTGGGCCCCCTGCAGGCAACACACTACTGGAAGTCTACACTACAGCCTCATTGTGGTGAGGCAGGAAAGACAAAGAGAGGCGCACAGAACACGGAAAATCACTACCATTTACATTTAATGATACCTACATGGAATGTTTTTACTCTGATTCATACTGGTTTTACAGTCATGTATATCCACGAATAAGGAATAGATTCAGAAATAAGTTGACCATTATATTGATAAACTAAGTCAGATTACTATTGCAAGTACAATAACCTTGTTATGGGCTACAGTATGTCTGGGAATAATGTGTAAAAAAATATTCTGATGCTGGATCCCAATGCGCTGACTCAACAAATACACAAACACATGGCAAATTCAGTTGGATACTGAATACAGCAGACAGTAGTAAAGCGTTAGCTTTCACAGACAGCAAGTGTACATTACTGTGTCAACGGCAATTGTGTGTGTGTGTGATTTGGTTTTACTATACTTGTGGGGACCAGATGTCCTCACAAGGATAGTAAAACAAGGACAATTCTGACAAGTGGGGACATTTTGCCGGTCCCCATAAGGAGAAGGGCTATTTTAGGCTTAGGGGTTAGGTTTATGGTCACAATTAGGGTTGGGGGGGTGAGAGAGAGAGATGTGTCAAATCTGCCATAAGAGGACAGAGACATGAACTGGGTGTGTCGGGAAAATAAGCCAGTAAGAATAAGTAGCTATGATCCATTGTGTGTGTGCATATAGAGAGGTAACCCAGGTAACACTGTAATTGATACCTCTCTCTCTCATAAGGTTTGTGAATACAGGCCTAGGAGTTCCACTGCAATGCGAGTGTTTTGCTCTCCATGGTGCTGAAATCCCCAATGCTGCCATGTAAACATACAAAATGCCCACCATCCATACAATATTGTTATACATCTCTCTCTCTTCTCTCTCTCACAGACATACACAAATGCCATGACAATGAATAGATCAATTAATTTCCCTTACAACCAAATTCCTTCTATCACTGTCATCTAATACAGCTATGTATTTAATTTACCATCTCTAGAGAGGGCCTGTGAAGATTGTTGTGTTCAATACTGCTCTACTGTAAGTGCTTATCAAGCTAACAGTTACACTGAAAGGGCTTCCTCTACTCTCACTCGGTAATGATTCGATGATGGCACCCATTGAGTGGCTGAGAAGACTAGCTCTTCTACCTCGTCCGCCTTGGGCTCATTGTTCTTTTTCAGTCCACCCCTCCCCCCTCCTTCTCTCCTTCTTTCTATTCCCTTGTGTTCCCAGCCCAGACAGTGTTTATTTGAGTAAGGGACTGGGAATTCCCTCTCCCTTGATCACCTATCTCTGACAGAATCGGCCACATCGTCAGAGTGGGACACCCAGACTATAGATGGTGGGGAGAATCCTAACTTCCACTTAAGTCGAATTTTCACTAAAGTAACGCATCAATTTCAATGGGATACTATAAGTGAACATTTGACTAAAGTGGGAGTTAGGATTGGTTGTAATACCAGCCAAAACAAAGGGTGAGTGGGGCCCCTTAGTCTACAATGATTATGTTCCTTGCTCCCCTTGATTAGAAAGGACTGGATAGTTGAAAGCAACCTCCTACCCAGCTGGATAGTGGGATTTAATTGCACCATATGGCTTTCACCAAACCAAGGTTTTTGTTTCTGATTGGAAAATTACTAACGAAAGGATACAAGGGAAAACACAATAGAAGGATACCAGAGCATGGTATTAGTATGTAGCCTCAAAAAAGGTGAGAAGTTGTTGATTGATGTTGATAAATACAGAAACTATCCAAAAGAGCTCAGGTAACTTTTACAACAAGTGTATTTACAGCAGATTCACACAGTGAATCTATCCCTGTAATGTTGGCCAGATAGCAGGCAGGCCCAGGAGGGCAATACTACAGTATCTCTCTGGCTTTTCACACATGCAGAGGCTGTCTCGTCCTCTGTTGTACAAGGGCCAAAACTAGAGCTTTCCTCTTATTGCTCTACTCTAGTGTAGCTTGGCCTCCTAAATTCCTGTCGTTAGCTCCATTATTTTCTCCCTTAACACTGAGGCCTACGCTTTGCTTGAGTCCTAGTTCCACCACGGTCTCAAAGGGCTGACCGCTGACTGCTTTCCCACTCAGTCTGATTCCATCTGTGATTTTTCGGTGTTGCACAAGCTCAGGCAGGCGTGCCCGTTCTCCAACACATCAACACACACACATGCTCGTAAGTACATGTATGCATATAGACACATGCACGCACGCACATACACACCACACACACACAGTTCACACATTGACTACCTCAGGGAATAAGTATAACCATGCGGCTTGTTGCTGCTGTGTTCCATTTTCATTCGTGGGGAAATACAGCGACCCCACAGTGAGCAGTGCTCGACAAGGCATACACTAACAGTTTGTCCCATTCACTTCACTTGCAGTTCTTGTATTTACAATATTGCAGTACCACATGCAGTGATGCTACAGTACAGGTTGAATGGTAAGAACATAGCGAGTTGGTGTCAGTGGGGACAGTATAACAGTAGTGGAAATACTTGTGCGACTGATGCTGGGTGGTACAGATGCTCCCGTGCACTCACTCTCATTTACCAAGTGTAGAGCTGAAGAGACACAGTCACTCACTTTGAAAGTAGCAGCTACATGTACAACCAACTGATGAAATGCATGTTCATGGATCAAGTGTACAAGTCGTGGCCCACATCTCTCAATAACCATTTTTGAACCCGCATGGGATTACTTGGATAAATAAACAATATATAAACTAATATTTGTATGCATTTTTTTGTGGTATTTCTTAGGAGTTCCTATGTGATAATTCTCAAGCTAAAAGTGCTTCTGTTGTCCTCTATGGAGAACATGAGTGGCTCAAGAGAAAATGAACAGAGCTCTTGCCGCAACAAACAGGTGGCCTTAACTGGCATCCCAATCTTGGCAGGCTGAGATGAATGAGTCGTGAGCTGACAGCATTGTGAATTACAGCTCTAGTTCCATAATAGAAATGGGTTTAAAGGGCTAGTTCACCCAAAGTCCATTAATGATGACCCAATAATCGTTATACAGTATCTAAATGAGGTGGGAAGAGAAGCTCGGAGAAGGGCCTCCCTCCCGCCCTGTAGTGGCCGTGATCTTTTTAGCAGCCAGTTAGCAACGAAGTGATGACTCATATCCTGCCAGCTTGGTCTCATGATATAACATAGTAAACGTAAATCCGGGACACTCAAATTAGTATGATATGTTACATTCGCAATGGTTACATCAGACAGAAGGTAAGGCCTCCCGAGTGGCGCAGTGGTCTAAGGCACTGCATCGCAGTGCTAGCTGTGCCACTAGAGATTCTGGGTTTGAGTCCAGGCTCTGTCGCAGCCGGCCGCGACCGGGAGACCCATGAGGCGGCGCACAATTGGTCCAGCGTTGTCCGGGTTAACGGAGGGTTTGGCCAGCAGGGATATCCTTGTCCCATCGCGCACTAGCCACTCCTGCGCAGTGCACACTGACACGGTCACCAGGTGCACAGTGTTTCCTCCACCACATTGGTACTGGCTTCCAAGTTAAGTGGGCACTGTGTCAAAAAGCAGTGCGGTTTGGTTGGGTTGTGTTTCGGAGGAAGCACGGCTCTCGACCTTCGCCTCTCCCAACTATACGGGAGTTGCAGTGATGAGACAAGACTGTAACTACCAATTGGGGAGAAAAAGGGGTAAAATAAAATAATAATACATCTGACAGAAGGTTACTTAGACAAAAACTAAAGTAGGGTGGTTGGTCGGGTGGATGGGTAGGTGTACAACGTGAATGGCTAGCAACCCAAAAGGTTGCATGTTCAAATGTCATTATGGACAACTTTAGCATTTTAGCTAATTAGCAACTTTGCAACTACTTACTACTTTTTAGTTATTTTGCAACTACTTAGAATGTTAGCTAACACTTCCCCTAACCTTAACCCCTTAACCCTAACTTTAACTCCTAACCCCTAGCCTAGCTAACATTAGCCACCTAGTTAAGGTCACAACAAATTGGAATTTGTAACATATCATTCGGAATGGATGCTGGACATCCACAAATTAATACATAGGTACCATACAAAACGTAGCCCATCATACTATTTGGCGTGTCACAGATTTACATTTACTATGTTATGTCTACCCGAGTCCAAGTTGATTCTGCTTCTGACTCGTTAATTACCCTGACATTGCATGCAGCGAGAGTGTGGGACGCCCAGCAGATCTAGGTGCAGAGGTAGGCTTCAAGACCAGGGTTACTGTGACACACTGAAGCAGCAGGTGAGATAGACAGCCAGAGAGAGAGAGAGAGAGAAGGAATGAGTGAAAAATGTAGATGTGGGGAGGTGGTCAGAGAGAAATTTAAACTGAGGGGCTGGAAACTTGAGGTGTGAATATCTGTTTAAATGTGGTTTACAGATCAGATATAAATAGTAAAACATGTAAAATAGTAAATACAGACTCACAGCTAGAGCAAGAACAAACAAAGAAACCCAAGTAGGCCTTCGATCAAGCCTGAAATGAACTAGTTGCATGTGAGGTGAGATGGTATGAATGAAACTGACAGAAAACAGTGGTAGGCCTATCACCTCATGAAAATGTAGAATGTCACTAATACTGTGTAAAATACAGTGACTTCAGAAAGTATTCATAACCCTTGACTTATTCCACATTTTGTTGTGTTACAGCCTGAATTCAAACCATAACTGTTTTCTCACCCATCTACACATAATACCCCATAATTACAATGTGAAAACATGTTTTGGACATGATTTATAAAGAAACACACCTGTCTATATAAGGTCCTACAGTTGACAGTGCATGTCAGAGCAGAAACCATACCATTAAGTTCAAGGAACTGTCTGTGGAATTGTAATGAGGCATATATCTGGGGAAGGGTATAAAACCATTTCTACAGTGTTGAAAGTTTCCAAGAGCAGTGGTCTCCATTATTGGGAAATGGTAAAAATATAGAACTACACAGACTCTGCCTAGAGCTGGCCGTCCGACCAAACTGAGCAACTGCGCAAGAAGGACCTTGGTCAGGGAGGTGTCCAAAAACCCAATGACCACTCTGACAGAACAACAGAGTTCCTTGACTGAGATGGAAGAACCTGCCAGAAGTACAACAGTCTCTACAGCACTTCACCAATCTGGGATTTTTGGGAGAGCGGCCAGACGGAAGCCACTCCTGAAAAAAAAGCACATGACAGCACATCTGAACTTTGCAAAAAGGCAAGTGAAAGACTTTAAGATCATAAGGCAAAAGATGATGTTGTCTAATGATGCAAAAAATGTAACTCTTTGATCTGGATGCAAAGTATATATCTGGAGAAAACCAGGCAGGAACTGGGAGACTGGTAAAGATAGAGGGAACAATGAATGGAGCCAAATACAGGGAAATCTTTGATGATAACCTGCTTCAGAGTGCAAACAACCTTAGCCTGGGGGGAAGATTTACGTTCCAACAGGACAATGACCCCAAGCATATAGCCAAAGCAATGCTGGAATGGCTTCAGAACAAGAATGTGAAAGTCCTTGAGGCTGCTGATTATCCCGCACACCTGTCACCATTGTCTCGCACACCTGCGCCTCATGACAATCACCTGGACTCCATCACCTCCATCATTATCTTCCCTATATCTGTCACTCCCCTTGGTTCTTTCCTCAGGTGTTATTGACTCTGTTTTCATCTCGGTGCATTTGTGTTTCATGTTCATTGCTTATTTTATTTATTAAAACACTCACTCCCTGAACTTGCTTCCCGACTCTCAGCACACTCGTTACACCCAGCCAAAGCCCAGACTTGAATCCCATTGAAAATCTGTGGAATGACTTGAAGATTGCTGTTCCCCATCGAACATAACAGAGCTTGAGAAAATCTACAAAGAATAATGGGAGAAAATCCCCAGAAATCCAGATGTGCAAACCTAATACAGACATACCCATGATGACTCAAAGCTAATACAGACAAACCCATGATGACTCAAAGCTAATACAGACATACCCATGATTACTCAAAGCTAATACAGACATACCCATGATGACTCAAAGCTGTAATCGTCACCAAAAGTGCTTCTACAATGTATTGACTCAGGGGTGTGAATACTTAGGATAAATGAGATAGTTCTGTATTTCATTTGCAATACATTTGGAAAAATGTCTAAACATGTTTTCACTTTGTCATTTTGGGGTATTGTGTGTAGATGGTTGAGAAAGAAAATCTATTTAATCCATTTTGAATTTATTGCTGCAACACATTTTTTTTGAATAAGCCAAGGGGTATGAATACTCTCTGAAGTCACTGTGTATGTATAAATACACTAAACACAAATATAAAAGCAACATGTAAAGTTTTGGTCGACATGTTTCATGAGCTGAAATAAAAGATCCCAGACATTTTCCACACTCACAAGAAGCTTATTTCTCTCACATTTTGTGCACACATTTGTTTACATCCCTGATAGTGACCATTTCTCCTTTGCCAAGATAATACATCCACCTGACAGGTGTGGCATATCAAGAAGCTGATCATTACACATGTGCACCTTGTGCTGGGGACAATAAAGGCCACTCTAAAATGTGCAGTTTTGTCACACAACCCAATGCCAAAGATGTCAAAAAAATGTTGAGGGAGTGTGCAATTGGTATGCTGACTGCAGAAATGTTGCCAGAGAATTTAATTGAAACTGCCCCCAACATCATTTTAGAGAATTTGGCAGTACGTCCAACCGGCCTCACAACCGTGTGTGGGTGAGCGGTTTGCTGATGTCAACATTGTGAACAGAGTGCCCCATGGTGGAGGTGGGGTTATAGTACAGGCAGGCATAAGCTACGGACAATGAACACAATGCATTTTATTTGAATGCACAGAGATACCATGACGAGATCCTGAGGCCCATTGTCATGCCATTCATCCGCTGCCATCACCTAATGTTTCAGCATGATAATGCACGGCCCCATTTTGCAAGGATCTATACACAATTCCTGGAAGCTGAAAATGTCCCACTTCTTCCATGGCCTGTATACTCACTGGACACGTCACCCATTGAACATGTGGATGCTCTGGATCGACGTGCATGACAGTATGTTCCAGTTCCCACTAATATCCAGCAACTTCGCATAGTCATTGAAGAGGAATGGGACAACATTCCACAGGCCCCAATCAGTCACCTCCCTTTCCCAGATCTGTGCCTCGACACAGTCCTGTCTTTGAGCTCTACGGACAATTCCTTCGACCTCATGGCTTGGTTTTTGCTCTGACACGCACTGTCAATAGAGCTGTGGAGGTCAAGCAATTTTATGAGCCGGTGATTGTCAAGCAAATAACTATCGGCCTCACGGTAATTGACCGTTACTTACCAAACACATTTATCATCTCCTGGATTCCACACATAGCTTACAAGCCACTGATGCAGACCTTTGGAACATCTACATTTTAAAAGTCTAATAAATCCATGTAATACAGCCTATACCTTCACAATAAATCCATTATTTACTTTAGACAGGTCTAAAGAAGCATGATATGAAGAAAATGTAGTCTATAACAGATTAGCACACTGCGTTGTCCTTATGTTAGGTCATGATCTGGCTATGCCAAATGGCTGTGGGCTATACTAGCTAATTTATCAGACAAGATTTGCTTAGAATTGCGTGCCATTATTTTATATTATTTTATAGTATGAAGTATACAGTTGAACAAAGCTGAATAAAATATAAGTATTTTCTCCAAACGATTTGAGAGTACATTCTGTGTTGAGGGGTTAACAAAGAAATAGGTACTCCTATGTGCTTCATTTAGAGTCATTATTGTAACTTTAGGTTTTCTACAAAACGTTGGGCTATATGTTTTGACGTAATATATTGTATGATGCGACTCTAAAGATGATTTGAAAAAAGTTGCTTGAAAGGCATGAGCCCTGCTTTGTTTTTTGCGCAGGCTGTACACACTTCATTAGTCTCTCATTCACAATTTGACAATCACTTGATAATGACTCAAATTTCACAGTGGCATCCCCTTTGTGGCTGTAATGCACAAAAAAAAAATAATGCACAAAAAAAAAATCCATGCCTTTTGTGGCCAGTGGCTGCATTGTGCCTTTCTCCCTGAGTGCTGCGTACTCCTAAGCACCTCTCACTCACATGGCTCTCCATCACGTGATCGGGTCTTTCTTACAGGCTACAAGTGAAGAAAGACACATTGTGGACACAACTGCGTGTGTCCTTATCCAATTCCGAGGTGCATATCCGTTATAAAGACATTGGAAGAACTGATAAGTCTCAAGCCGGTTACTCAGGACGATAGTAATTGAAAGCACCTTCAAGCGCAGTTGAAAAGACAGACGTGCTAGGCTTCTAGCGTTGCTGTAACTTCCAGTCCATTGTCTGCATGACTTGACTGACAGCACTGAGCACGACTACTTGACTACTCATGACTACTTCTAGTTTACTACTCCTGACGACAGGTCCAGGCTGGTGTCAGGATTCCTTTCCAACTGAAAGACATTTTCTCACTGCTGCTGTCCCATCTTGTCCAGTGAGGTCCTCACCATGGGCCTCAGATCTGAGGCATTTTCCTAATGCCACTTCCTACTGATACCAGCTTTTCTGCTAAAAGAGCAGTAGGAGTGCTGATTTAGGATCGGTTTTGTCTTTTAGATCACAAAGAATAGGATTACATGGACAGGGGGGACCTGAGACTCTTGATACTTACGGCCCCGTGTCTCCTTTATTTGGTGCCCTGGTGCTCAGGAGCAGGATGCAGAGAAGAGGTGCATGAAGTGTGAACTCAGTCAGGTCGGGGAAGAGGTGGCACATAGGCAGCTCTATGAACAGTATACCTTGGTTGTATTCATTAGGGCACATTGTACCAAAATGTTGTGCAACGGAAACCGAAATAAAATTAGTGTTTCTTATTGGACAACTTCAGATAGTACCTCCCTGTTTATGACAATGTTCTTACGTTTAGTAAATACGACCCAATTCTGTCCATCTTGTGGAACAAAGCCTTCGAGCCTTCGAAGATGAAGTAAATCTCTGCTTGTGTCATTTTTTTAGCGCTTCAACACCTTTTTTTTATCAAGAATAAGTCCACTACTGGAAGTTTTTCCTGCATGGGTAGGCCTTTTGTGGATTCCTATCTTTGTTGTTGAGCATCCTCCTCCTACTGTCATTTGTTGTGTCACGCCCTGGTCAAAGTATTTTGTGTTTATCTTTATGTATTTGGTCAGGCCAGGGTGTGGCATGGGGTTTTTGTAATTGTGGTGTGTTTGTCTTGGGGTTTTGGTGGTGGTATTGGGATTGTAGCTTAGTGGGTTGTCTAGCAAGGTCTATGGCTGTCTGGAGTGGTTCTCAATCAGAGGCAGGTGCTTATCGTTGTCTCTGATTGGGAACCATATTTAGGCAGCCATATTCTTTGAGTTTGTCGTGGGTGATTGTCCTTAGTGTCTTACTTGTACTCGCTGTTAGTTTGCACTAGATAGGCTGTTTTCGGTTTTCATTACGTTTATTGTTTTGTCGTGTTTAGTGTTTAGTCGTGTTTAGTGTTTAGTCGTGTTTACGTTTTGTTTAATAAATATGGATCGCAATCGACACGCTGCAGTTTGGTCCGACTCTCCTTCATCACCACTAGAAAACCGTTACAGAATCACCCACCACCAACGGACCAAGCAGCGTGTTAACAGGCAGGAACCACAGGAGAGGCAACAGAGGCAGCAGCAGCAGGAGCAGCAGCAGCTGCAGTGGGAGAGGCTGCACCACCTGGAGAAATGGACATGGGAGGAAGAACTGGACGGTAAAGGACCCTGGGCTCAGCCTGGAATATCGCCGCCCCAAGGAAGAACTGGAGGCGGCGAAAGCTGAGAGGCGCAGATATGAGGAGGCAGCACGGCGTAGCGGATGGAAGCCTGAGAATCAGCCCCAAAATTTCTTGGGGGCTCAGGGAGAGTGTGGCAGAGTCAGGAGTCAGACCTGAGCCAACTCTCCCTGTTTATCGTGAGGAGCCAAGGAGGAGACCAGAACCAGAGACTGTGAAGGAGTTAATGGGGAAATTGGAGGAGAGAGAAATGAGGGAGTTGCTGTGTTGGTGCTTTTTGCATGGAATTCGCCCGACGGAACGTGTTGGGGATTTGATGGCACCTGGGTTAGCGCTCCATACTCGTCCTGAGGTGCGTGTTAGTCGGCTGGTGAAGTTGGTGCCAGCCTCACGCACCAGGCCTCCTGTGCACATCCCTAGCCTTGCACATCCTGTGCCAACACTGCTCTCAAGATCTCCAGTACGCCTTCACGGTCTAGCCCATCCTGTGCCACCTCCACACTCCAGTCCTCCGGTAGCAGCTCCCCGCTCCAGGCTTCCTGTGCGTGTCCTCGGTCCAGTACCACCAGTACCAGCACCACGCATCAGGCCTACAGTGCGCCTCGCCTCTCTAGCGCTGTTAGAGCTTTCCTCATCTCCAGCGCTGCCGGAGCCTCCCGCCTGTTCAGCGCAGCCAGAGCCTTCCTCCTCTACAGCGCTGCCGGAGCCTCCCGCCTGTTTAGCGCAGCCAGAGCCTTCCTCCTCTACAGAGCTGCCGGAGCCTCCCGCCTGTTTAGCGCAGCCAGAGCCTTTCTCCTCTCCTGCGCTGCCGGAGTCTCCCGCCTATCTAGCGCTGTTAGAGCCTTCCTCATCTCCAGCGCTGCCGGAGTCTCCCGCCTGTTTAGTGCAGCCAGAGCCTTTCTCCTCTACAGCGCTGCCGGAGCCTCCCGCCTGTTTAGCGCAGCCAGAGCCTTTCTCCTCTCCTACGCTGCCGGAGTCTCCCGCCTGTTCAGCGCAGCCAGAGCTGCCAGTCTACATGGAGCAGCCAGAGCTGCCAGTCTGCATGAAGCAGCCAGAGCTGTCAGTCTCCATGGAACAGTCAGAGCTGTCAGTCTGCATGGAGCAGCCAGAGCTGTCAGTCTATATGAAGCAGCCCGAGCTGCCAGTCTGCATGAAGCAGTCAGTCTACATGGAGCAGCCAGAGCTGTCAGTCCGCATGGAGCAGCCAGAGCTGTCAGTCTACATGAAGCAGCCCGAGCTGCCAGTCTGCATGAAGCAGCCAGTCTACATGGAGCAGCCAGAGCTGTCAGTCTGCATGGAGCAGCCAGAGCTGTCAGTCTGCATGGAGCAGCCAGAGCTGTCAGTCTGCATGGAGCAGCCAGAGCTGTCAGTCTGCATGGAGCAGCCAGAGCTGCCAGTCTGCATGAAGCAGCCAGAGCTGTCAGTCTGCATGGAGCAGCCAGAGCGGCCAGTCTGCATGGAGCTGCCAGTCTGCAAGGAGCAGCCAGAGCTGTCAGTCTACATGAAGCAGCCCGAGCTGCCAGTCTGCATGAAGCAGCCAGTCTACATGGAGCAGCCAGAGCTGCCAGTCTGCATGAAGCAGCCAGAGCTGTCAGTCTGCATGGAACAGTCAGAGCTGTCAGTCTGCATGGAGCAGCCAGAGCTGTCAGTCTACATGAAGCAGCCCGAGCTGCCAGTCTGCATGAAGCAGTCAGTCTACATGGAGCAGCCAGAGCTGTCAGTCCGCATGGAGCAGCCAGAGCTGTCAGTCTACATGAAGCAGCCCGAGCTGCCAGTCTGCATGAAGCAGCCAGTCTACATGGAGCAGCCAGAGATGTCAGTCTGCATGAAGCAGCCAGAGCTGTCAGTCTGCATAGAGCAGCCAGTCTGCATGGAGCTGCCAGTCTGCATGGAGCTGCCAGTCTGCATGGAGCTGCCAGTCTGCAAGGAGCTGTCAGTCTGCACGGAGCTGTCAGTCTGCACGGAGCTGTCAGTCTGTAAGGAGCTGCCAGTCTGCAAGGAGCTGCCAGTCAGCCCGGAGCCGCCAGAGCGGTCAGTCTGTAAGAAGCCGCCAGAGCTGTCAGCCTATATGGAGCAGCTAGTGCCGCCAGTCTGCCCAGCGCCGCCAGTGCCCCCAGTCTGCCCAGCGTCGCCAGTCTGCCCAGCGCCGTCAGTCTGCCCAGCATCGCCAGTCTGCCCAGCATCGTCAGTCTGCCCAGCACCGCCAGTCTGCCCAGCATCGCCAGTCTGCCCAGCATCGTCAGTCTGCCCAGCGCCGTCAGTCTGCCCAGCATCGCCAGTCTGCCCAGCATCGTCAGTCTGCCCAGCACCGCCAGTATGCCCAGCGCCACCAGTCTGCCCAGCGCCGCCAGTCTGCCCAGCATCGCCAGTCTGCCCAGCGCCGCCAGTCTGCCCAGCGCCGCCAGTCTGCCCAGCGCCGCCAGTCTGCCCAGCGCCGCCAGATCTACCAGTCAGCCAGACTCTTCCAGATCTGCCAGTCAACCAGACTCTTCCAGATCTGCCAGTCAACCAGACTCTTCCAGATCTGCCAGTCAACCAGACTCTTCCAGATCTGCCAGTCAGCCAGGATCTGCCAGTCAGCCAGGATCTGCCAGTTGTTCTGCTGAAACCACCAGCCAGCCAGGAGCTGGTAGATCTATCTACCTGCCTGAGCTTCCTCTCACTCCTGAGCTTCCTCTCACTGAGCCCTCTCACTCCTGAGCTTCCTCTCACTCCTGAGCTTCCTCTCACTCCTGAGCTTCCTCTCACTCCTGAGCTTTCTCTCACTCCCGAGCTTCCCCTCAGTCCCGAGCTGCCTCGGTCCCGAGCTGTCCTTCAGTCCCGATCTGCTCCTCAGTCCAGTGGGATTCTGGGTGGGGACTACTAGGCCATGGTCGGCGGCGAGGGTGGACTATCCAGGGACGAAGGGAGAGGGGACTAAGACATTAAAGGAGTGGGGTCCACGTCCCCGCGCCGGAGCCGCCACCATGGACAGACGCCCACCCGGACCCTCCCTATTGTTTTGAGGTGCGTTCGGGAGTCCGCACCTTAGGGGGGTTCTGTCACGCCCTGGTCAAAGTATTTTGTGTTTATCTTTATGTATTTGGTCAGGCCAGGGTGTGGCATGGGGTTTTTGTAATTGTGGTGTGTTTGTCTTGGGGTTTTGGTGGTGGTATTGGGATTGTAGCTTAGTGGGTTGTCTAGCAAGGTCTATGGCTGTCTGGAGTGGTTCTCAATCAGAGGCAGGTGCTTATCGTTGTCTCTGATTGGGAACCATATTTAGGCAGCCATATTCTTTGAGTTTGTCGTGGGTGATTGTCCTTAGTGTCTTACTTGTACTCGCTGTTAGTTTGCACTAGATAGGCTGTTTTCGGTTTTCATTACGTTTATTGTTTTGTCGTGTTTAGTGTTTAGTCGTGTTTAGTGTTTAGTCGTGTTTACGTTTTGTTTAATAAATATGGATCGCAATCGACACGCTGCAGTTTGGTCCGACTCTCCTTCATCACCACTAGAAAACCGTTACATGTTGGCTGAATCAATCAATCACATTTATTTATAAAGCCCTTTTTACATCAGCCGATGTCATAAAGTGCTATACAGAAACCCAGCCTAAAAACCCAAACAGCAAGCAATGCAGATGTTGAACCACAGTGGCTAGGAAAAACTCCCTAGAAAAGCAGGAATCTAGGAAGAAACCTAGAGAGGAACCCGTCTCTGAGGGGTGGCCAGTCCTCTTCTGGCTATGCCGGGTGAAGATTATAACAGTACATGGCCAAGATGTTCAAATGCTGAGGTCTACCTTAACTTGCTTAATGAGCATTTGAGCAGATTTGTATGGTTTGAGTGTGGTGGTGTGTGTGCTTGCATGTGTTTGTGTAAATAGTTTTATGGTATCACTTTATTTGGATAGTCCACAGTAGATAGTTTGTAGATGTTTATCTAACTGTACTATTCTGAAGTCTTGCATATTGTCAAGGCTTCTGATAAACTTCCCTTGTCTACATTCAGAGTGAAGGGGAGGGTTATGATGCTTGCGCGTAACTCAAACCTTTTACATCAGCAATCAAAATGCTGTTCTTTATAATAAAGAACGCTTGGCTAATTGAGCATGTACACAAAATAATCTGAGTCACAACAGTTTAAAATATCATGATGGGGAAAGACTATACATGCGCTTGAAAAAGTCCTTGAAAATCCTTGAATTTGACTTGCCAATGTCTGTACGAACCCTGTATATGCTACTTGCTCAACCCGCAAATGAAAGATAAAATCATCTGCTATTGTCAGTATTTTTTAAATTCGGGCCAATAGCTTTCAGTTGACACTGGCCCGGACTGCTGACAAACCTGAATGTCGAACCCTGTGTTGTGCAGTGTGTGTAGCCATTAGCCAAGTTAATGATAGCCTAAACATCTGCCGGTAGATGGAAAGGCAAATAAAAGGGAACTACAAAGTAGCCTATGCCTACCTGGCAGAATCATGATCATTTGCATCAATGGTCATTGCACCAGTGGTAATTTGTTTTGAAAACTCCCATCACACCTGCGCGACACTGCTAGCCAAACACAACTTACGCTGGTGCTTACCTGAGTTAAAGGCCAACTACAGAAAAAAATCTACATTTCTCTGATTTTTCCCAGACCCCAAGAATTGTCCCCAGATGTCGTTTAAGCATTGTTGAGGACTTAGAACATCCAATGTTGCTTATTTCAAATATGGCTAGTCAATATTAGCCTTGTTCTGTATGGAATACGGTTATATTATGTGACACAGGCCAGGTCATTATAAATTATTTAAAAAATTGGTGCGACCAAATCATTTGCTGGTGCCACTAACTGAAAAAGTTAGTGTAGAGCCCTGCATTACCGTGTCAAACATAGGTTTGTTCACAACAATGGCTAGTGTTACATACACATTCCAACTGGAATATAAGACCCTGCAGTGTTTTCCCTAAAGGTCTTTAAGCGGGGTGCAAACCCCCCCAAAGTAACATCCTGTCCTGGCAACAACACTTCAGACTAATATTTCATATAACCCATAGTACTTTAAATACAAATCAGCCCTTGAAATAATACAAACTTAGTGGTACAGTGCATTGCCCCAACAAGGATGGAGGGTAAAAATTGTCTTGAACGTTCTACAACTAATATACTCACACACTCTCTCTCTCTCTCTCTGCAGCTGCAAAGGCCACTGTGTAAAAGGCTTAGTAATCCTTTGGCAAAGACTGTGAGCCGCGACGCTCACACAGTGATGATACACTGAGGACGGACAATGTGTACTTTGGGTCACCAGACACCGCTATTGCTCTCTTGAGTGCCACAGAACTGTATTTACGCTATAGTCCATTAGCAGTGCCCTGTGAATGGGTGCAGGCTACATGTGTAGGCACATTCAAGTATAAGACACGGTTATCATAGCCACTGCTTCAGGACAATAACCTCAGGACAATAACCTAAAACAAAAGAGCCAAATCTACACTGGAGTTGGTTACCAACGTTCCTGAGTGGTCGAGTTACAGTTTTTGACTTAAATCTACTTCAAAATCTATGGCAAGACCTGAAAATGGTTATCTAGCAATGATCAACAACCAATTTGACAGAGCTTGAAGAATTATGAAAAAATTGGGGCAAATGTTGCACAATCCAGGTGTGAAAAGCTCTTGGAGACTTACCCAGAAAGACTCACAACTGTAATCACTGCCAAAGGCGCTTCTACAAAGTATTGACTCACGGGTGTGAATACTTATGTAAATGAGATATTTCTGTAATTCATTTTCAATAAATTTGCAAACATTTCAAATAACATGTTGTTTTCACTTTGTCATTATGGGGTATTGTGTGTAGATGGATGGGGAAAATAATCACTTTAACCCATTTTGAATTCAGGCTGTAACACAACTAAATTTGGAATAGGTCAAGGAGTATGAATACTTTTTAAAGGCACTGTAGCGGTCTTTTTTTTAACCTTTATTCAACTCAGCAAGTCAGTTAAGAACAAATTCTTATTTACAATGACGGCCTAGGAACAGTGGGTTAACTGCCTTGTTCAGGGGCAGAACGACAGATTTGTACCTTGTCAGCTTGGGGATTTGATCTAGCAACCTTTCAGTTACTGTCCCAACGCTCTAACCACTAGGCTACCTGTTAACTTGTACTTGTGTGTGTGTGTGTGTGTGTGTGTGTGTGTGTGTGTGTGTGTGTGTGTGTGTGTGTGTGTGTGTGTGTGTGTGTGTGTGTGTGTGTGTGTGTGTGTGTGTGTGTGTGTGTGTGTGTGTGTGTGTGTGTGTGTGTGTGTGTGTGTGTGTGTGTGTGTGTGTGTGTGTGTGTGTGTGTGTGAAAGGTGTGTGTTAGAAAGGGAGTGGGAACAGTAAAAGGTCAAGAACCTGCTCAATTTAGCCATGAATATGCCATAAACATTACTGTCTTCCTAAACAGATACAGCCTGGCACCAACACTTAATAGCTGTCCAATAAAATACTTTATTAAACTGTTTAAAATATATATTATAACAAAATGCCATTAAGCTTGCAGACTATGCCTAAAAGCACTTGAGAATAAAAATGCTTGGTTGGTAAATAACATGCTTCTAGGCAGGGAGGGCCTGTTTATTTATGAAGGGTAAGATCACCCATATAAGTGAGAACAGCTGAGAGGTAGGCTGAGAGGTCGGTTAACTTAAAGGGGAATAGCCTATGATTGCTATAGGTGCTCTGTGCACACCTGCATGGTCCACACCATAGGGAATTTATGTTTTTCTATACGTAGGGCAGCACTGACGTCGAAGTCTTTGATCCTATGCATCACGTGGAACGCTGGGTCATTGATCATAGGACTGTTTGATCAGCTCAACCTCAACATGGGATCCAATTGATGCTGCCAAGCGCAGTGGCCGAGTCGGGATAGGCAAGGGTCCATTGAATGAAGGTCCAATATATGCTACCACCGAAACCGAGGCTTATGCAGAACGAAATTGCTCAAATAATCATTATAAATGTGTCTGCTCAATGTCAGTGTCTGTGCGCTCAATGTAACATTGAATCCTAATATAACCTAGCGACGCAAAAATGTGTCTAGACATTTCGCCTAAAATGATGGACCACACAATGAGCTTTCTTCACTGTAGCCTATGTCATCTTTGCGTCCAATCTTATTGGGCCTATATATAAATGTATTTACATTGATGCAATGATGTCTGAAATATTATGCATTTGTGTACAATAGGCTTCGCATTATAGGCTCAATTTATAATCTTCACATTTACTGCAAAACCACATAGCATTTCACGAACAAACAGCTTATTTTGGGAGAGCATCCATTCATTTAAATAGAACTGGAGGAAAATGGCAAACGCGTCATGATATTTTCCTACCAATTGTCTGCGAATCTTTTTTATTGTGTTTTCTGTCAAATGGAAGCGTGGAGTGCTTATTATTCTGATATGGTCCTTAAATCCCATTTAGCAATTGGGGATGGCTTTAGGAAACTACTGTAGCCTATCGCCAAAACGATGAAAATAATAAAACGCCAATACATTAGTCTATAACGTTTGAATATCCGGACAAAAAAAATCATGTATCTTACCTGTGCTGTGCACTAGATCGATGCCGGACTCTGTGAGTAGGTTTGGGTCACTTTGAGATCTGCCTCTATGCAGAAGACAGACATCTATTCCATTTCCATCGGATGTAGCCATTGGGGATAGAGCACATGAATACCGAATCAAATATTCAAAACCCTACCAGAGGCAGGCAAGGTCAGAAGTAAGCAGCAGTAGTGCAGATATAATTCGTTCTGACAACAGCCGCTTTGAGCATCTAATGGGGAGCCATGGGTGCTGAGCAGAAATTCCTAGTATGTTGGAGCCACTGAAGTATAATAAGAACGGTTGAAGCGCGTGTGTGTCTGTGCGCGCTCGTGTGGGCGTGGGAGGGGTGATACGGATGTGCCGGTCTATATGTCATTACGGCCTGATTCCGTATTTGATTCCGTAGTTCTGATTCCGTAGTTCCTCGCAACATTGTAGCCGGCGACACAAATTTAGGCCAGGCCGCCTACTTACACAATCTGAATTTATTAATGTAGCCTACTGATTTATGATGCTGGTTTGGTCTATATGGATGGTGATGAGGTTGTATAGAGCAGAACATCAACACGTGGTGAAATTGGTTCATTGAATAAATCTCAGGACTAACGTTATTAGTTTTGAATTGTTTAAAGAAAATACACTGCAATGTATCCCAATATTTCAATGTAATGCATTTATGAATGGCATTGAAGGGTTTCAGAGACAACAGCTGCATAGGCCTAGTGGTATTGGCTGAAGGGAGATCAGTAGGCCTATTGATATAGTAGAGAGCATAATAGACAGAAATGTCTAACATTGGCTTTAATACCTTGAGAAACGACAATGTAGCCTAAGCCTCCTGCTCAACGACTGTATAGGCTATGAAAAACACATACATTATTATATTATATTCCAAATGTAAGTATGTTCGGTTCAATTGATCAAACAATTAATAATACTTAAAAATGTATGGTAACAAGCAAAGCCATTTTAGACCTTATGCGCATATTTTGCGCCTTGATGATTGTCCATTGGAAGTACTTTCATCCTATTGGTCAACCCTGCTATGATGCGCCGATGAGGAAGTAGTTGCCGTTGCAGAGATTTTGGATATACTGACAAGATACACGTGTCTCCGCCCTAACAAATTGGAGTCGTTGTCCACAAAGTGGCACGGGGGGCTGTCTAGCTCCCGCCTATCCTTTCTATGGATTGGTGGATTACATCTCATTGTTGTAAACATTTTTGAATAGTCGATGAAGTTTGTTGACGTCAACCGCCTGTATATTCAAAGAATGGCGAGAGAGAGACACTACGCCGCTAGCCTCATGCATGAATATGCATAGCCATCTCGAGAGAACTCCTATATAAAGTGTTTTTTTCTTGCCGGGATGTCACGTGTCCTACTTATATCAGTACACGCTTAACAACGTAAGCATTACGAAACTTTTATTCAGTCAAATAAACCTCACGCAGCAAATAAGTCATTCGTTTTTTGTTGTTGACCAAATTCGAAACTCTTGACCTCCACATCAAATGACTGTGATTGGTTTACGAAAATACGCCACCTGTTGGAGGGCGACAGATTTTCCGCCTAGTTGGGCCACTCTTTCTCTGCCTGTCTGGTATTAGAACGTACTGTCCTGTCTTCCGTATTAGCGTTACTACAGCAACATTCGCGTTCTGGCAGCAACATTAAGACTTCCGGTTTTCTGATTTTGCTTCAAAATAAAAAACTGCGGTAAAACGCTATGCGTATGATACGAAATCAATAATAGTGCATGATGTTAAAATAATGATACAAAATTAAAACTACATATGGGGAAAATCTAAATGAACATATTGTCTTACTGAGAAAAAACTATTCTATGGGCCGATGTAAAAGTGGGGTTGGGAAGTAGAGTAGGGTCTGGAGAATGTATATGTATGGTGTCATTTCAAGGGGCACGGAATAATACAGTGTTGCTGGTCTTTTACTCCACCCATTACATTGGCCACAATTCAAATCACTGTATTACATATTGGTTTATAGAGAGACAGCTATGTATAGGATTTCTCACTAGGGTCTGTAGAATATATATACAGTGAGCTCCAAAAGTATTGGGGCAGTGGCACATTTTGTGTTGTTTTGGCTCAGTATTCCAGCACGTTGGATTTGAAATGATACAATCACTATGAGGTTAATATGCAGACTGTCAGCCTTCATTTGAGGGTATTTTCATCCGTATTTGGGGAACCATTTAGAAATTACAGCACGTTTTGTACATAGTCCCACCATTTTAGGGGACCAAAAGGATTGGGACAAATTCAATTATATGTGTATTAAAGTAGTCTAAAGTTTAGTATTTGGTCCCATATTGGCCCCATATTCCTAGCACACAATGATTACATCAAGCTTGTTACTCTACAAACTTGTTGCATGCATTTGCTATTTGTTTTGGTTGTGTTTCAGATTATTTGTGCCCAATATAAACAAATGGTAAATAATATATTGTGTCATTTTGAAGTTATTTAAATTGTAAATAAGAATAAAATATGTTTCTAAACACATCTACATTCATGGGGATGCTACCATGATTAGGGATAGTCCTGAATGAATTGTTAATAATGATGAGTGAGAAAGTTACAGAGGCACAAATATCATACCCAGACAAAAAACTCAATACGGTCTGTAGAAACCACCTCCAAATTAACCGGTGCTATCCACGTAGTAGTCAATGCTTATATACACACTAAACTATCAACACTCAAAATCAAACACATGAGGCAAACTTTTTAGTCTAAACGAAAATAGTATTTATTTCAAATGTAAATGTAATGAATATCAACCAGGCTATAGGTAAATTCACTACAGTCACCAATTTTCTTAAATGTGTCAGTTGAAATTTATGGTCTATTCGTTTCAATCCCTCATTCATTAAATTAGCGATGTACCATTTTGTTTCATATGGAAAATCTATGTCAATATCAGTTGCATTTTTTAATTAGATTTTGATATATCAGTTCGGAGAAAATACATTGCAACTGTGTGAATGTCACTAGCAATAGAATGTATACATGTGTCACAGTTCTCTTTAAGACTAAATCCATTTCTCCTCTCCACTCTGTTTGATTGGTGTTTTTGTATCAATTAGTTTGTCTTTGATTGTGTTGCACTGACTTAGCTTGTGCTGTCACCCTCATCTCCTATTTCATTACATATGGGTGACGGGATCAAAGAGATGGTCAACTCAACCTGTTCCTCAATCTGATTAACAAGACTGAATGTAACCTCTATTCTTGTCCCACATACTGTACTCCTAAGATTTTTGACACTACGTTGAGTGACAAATCGTTTTGGCAACTTCCTCCTAAAATTGGAAATCACATTTTTCATTTTTCTGCATAATGGAATGTATTGCCATTGAAATAGCATGGTAATCCAAACATTTATTTGATTTTTTCCACATTTTTTGTGATTCTTAACTTTCTGATCCTCCGCAGCACCCCTGTCCCTCTCCCATACAATTTATGTTTCAGATTTGGTGGTTCAACAGCATTATTTTTTATTTATCATCTGTTGTGTCAAATTATTCTGATCTATGCATTTATCAGTAGGGTCAACTCTACTGTTAACTCTATCACCAGACAACTACGTCACCATCAGTACAGCCAACTCCTACTATAGCACTAGGTCCACCCTCTACCAGTCCCTCCACAGATACAATGGCTTGCAAAAGTATTCACCCCCCTTGGCATTGTTCCTATTTTGTGGCCTTACAATCTGGAATTAAAATTGATTTTTTTGGGGGTTGTGTCATTTGATTTACACAACAGACCTGAAAATGCAAAATATTTGTTATTGTGAAACAAACAAGAAATAAGACACAAAAAAACCAAAAACTTGAGCGTGCATAACTATTCATCCCCCCAAAGTCAATACTTTGTAGAGCCACCTTTTTCAGCAATGACAGCTGCATGTCTCTTGGGGTATGTCTCCATCAGTTTGGCACATCTAGCCACTGGATTTTTTTGCCCATTCTTCAAGGCAAAACTGCTCCAGCTCCTTCACGTTGGATGGGTTCAGCTGGTGTACAGCAATCTTTAAGTCATACCACAGATTCTCAATTGGATTGAGGTCTGGGCTTTGACTAGGCCATTCCAGGACATTTAAATGTTTCCCATTAAACCACTGGAGTGTTGCTTTAGCAGTATGCTTAGGGTCAATGTCCTGCTGGAAGGTGAACTGCCGTCCCAGTCACAAATCTCTGGAAGACTGAAACAGGTTTCCCTCAAGAATTTCCCTGTATTTAGCGCCATCAATCATTCCTTCATTTCTGACCAGTTTCCCAGTCCTTGACGATTAAAAACATCCCCACAGCATGATGCTGTCACCACCATGCTTCACTGTGGGGATGGTGTTCTTGGGGTGATGGGAGGTGTTGGGTTTGCGCCAGGCATAGCATTTTCCTTGATGGCCAAAAAGTTCAATTTTAGTCTCATCTGACCAGAGCACCTTCTTCCATATGTTTTGGGAGTCTTCCACATGCCTTTTGACGAACACCAAACATGTTTGCTTATTTTTTTCTTTAAGCAATGGCTTTTTTCTGGCCACTCTTCTGTAAAGCCCAGCTCTGTGGAGTGTGCGGCTTAAAGTGGTCCTATGGACAGATACTCCAATCTCCGCTGTGGAGCTTTGCAGCTCCTTCAGGGTTATCTTTGGTCTCTTTATTGCCTCTCTGATTAATGCCCTCATTGCCTGGTCCGTGAGCTTTGGTGGGCGGCCCTCTCTTTGCAGGTTTGTTGTGGTGCTATATTCTTTCTATTTTTTAATAATGGGTTTAATGGTGCTCCGTGGGATGTTCAAAGTTTCTGATATTTTTTAATAACTCAACGCTGATCTGTACTTCTCCACAACTTTATCCCTGACCTGTTTGGATAGCTCCTTGGTCTTCATGGTGACGCTTGCTTGGTGGTGCCCCTTGCTTAATGGTAATGCAGACTCTGTGGACTTTCAGAACAGGTGTATGCTAAGATCATGTGACAGATCATGTGACACTTAGATTGCACACAGGTGGACTTTATTTAACTAATTATGTGACTTCTGAAGGTAATTGGTTGCACAAAATCTTATTTAGGGGCTTCATAGCAAATGGGGTGAATACATATGCATGCACCACTTTCCAGTTTTTAATTTTTTTATTTTTTTTAAAACAAGTAATTTTTTCATTTGACTTCACCAATTTGGACTATTTTGTGTATGTCCATTACAGGAAATCCCCCCCAAAAATCTATTTAAATTACAGGTTGTAACGTAACAAAATAAGAAAAAGGGGGATGAATACTTTTGCAAGGATATTTTTTACAAATCAAAAATGGTTTTTGGAAGAAGTCTTTGACTTACCTCCTGAAGTGCCACCATACACAGCACAGCCATTGGTTAGGCAGCACGAAAAGGTTGACATCAGCAAGAGCAGGGCAGGTCAGGGTTTAGGATTGGGATATCCATCCAGTGTGTAATGAAGTATAGCCAGTTTTATTTACATCATTCCAGCAGCGCAAAACTTGGGAAGGAAGTACATTTTCTTAGAAATATACCTTTTCCCTGTGCTTCTTCATATAGCCTAGGCCTATTGCCTAGTATAGGCTATGGATCATTTAACTGAGACCACACTAAATATAGGGTCACTTGCTACTGTGCGCCCAGCAGAGAATCAGGGATGAGGGGCAGCACATACATACATTTTACTTTGGCACCTAGATTAGTTCTCTCTCTGTAAGCCAATATGGAATTTATGGGCCTATTTGTATTGTATTGGGACCAATGGAGTGGGTGCAATAGAAAGTGTTGCCGGGCACGTACTGCAGACCTCAGTCCACCATGGAATAACACCATACAGTGCATTCAAAAAGTATTCAGACCCCTTCCCTTTTTCCACATTTTGTTACGTTACAGCTTTATTTTAAAATGTATTACATATGTTTCCCCCCTCACCAGTCTACACACAATACCCTATAACAACAAAGCAAAAACAGGTTAAGAAATTTTTGCAAATTTACTAAAAATAAAACAGAAATACCTTATTTCCATAAGTATTCAGACCCTTTGCTGTGAGACTCGAAATTGAGCTCAGGTTCATCCTGTTTCCATTGATCATCCTTGAAATGTTTCTACAACTTGATTGGAGTCCACCTGTGGTGAATTAATTTGTTTGGACATGTGGAAAGGCACACACCTGTCTATATAAGGTATATAAAAACATTTCTGCAGCATTGAAGGAGCCAAGAACACAGTGGCCTCCATCATTCTTATATGTAATAAGTTTGGAACCACCAAGACTCTTCCTAGAGCTGGCCGCTCAGCCAAAATGCAGGGTGGGACTAATAACAAGGTAACTAATGTAAAATATACTGTGTCCATAAAATATATATAGGTTCAGAACTTGTGAAACAGCACAGTTAAAAATATATGGCAAAAATAAATCAAACTGGATGGTCTTCAGAAATAGATGGGAGGGGTTGAGGGTAGCAGAAGGATAGGAGTAAAAACAAACAAAAGAAAATCTGTTTTTCAATAGCTGTGTCCGTAAAATGTATATAGTATGTATGAGCTGGAAGTAGAATCCTTAGTGTTGTTGTTCATTAGTTTACTCTAATTAGGGGAGGGGTGGTAGGGTTAGTGGAAAAGTACATTGAATGTCCAATGCTGAAACACCAGCGTAACAAAGCAAAAACATAAACTAAGCCGTTGACCAAAAGCCTGTTTACAGAGAGAAAACTATTCTAGCGTCATATCCAAGACTCCGAGACTGTAATCGCTGCCAAATGTGCTTCAACAAAGTATTGAGTAAAGGGCCTGAATACTTATGTACAGTTGAAGTCGGAAGTTTACATACACTTAGGTTGGAGTCATTAAAACTTGTTTTTCAACCACTCCACAAATTTCTTGTTAACCAACTATAGTTTTGGCAAGTTGGTTAGGACATCTACTTTGTGCATGACACAAGTAATTTTTACAACAATTGTTTACAGGCAGATATAATTCACTGCATCACAATTCCAGTGGGTCAGAAGTTCACATACACTAAGTTGACTGTGCCTTTAAACAGCTTGGAAAAATCTAGAAAATGATGTCATGGCTTTAGAAGCCTCTGATAGGCTAATTGACATCATTTGAGTCAATTGGTGTACCTGTGGATATATTTCAAGGCCTACCTTCAAACTCGGTGCTTCTTTGCTTGACACCATGGGAAAATCTAAAGAAATCAGTCAAGACCTCTGGAAAAACATTGTAGACCTCCACAAGTCTGGTTCATCCTTGGGAGCAATTTCCAAACGCCTGAAGGTGCCACGTTCATCTGCACAAACAATAGTACGCAAGTATAAGCACCATTGGACCACGCAGCCGTCATACCGCTCAGGAAGGAAACGCGTTCTGTCTCCTAGAGATGAAAGCACTTTGGTGCGAAATGTGCAAATCAGTCCCAGAACAACAGCAAAGGACCTTGTGAAGATGCTGGAGGAAACAGGTACAAAAGTATCTATATCGACAGTAAAACAAGTCCTATATCGACATAACCTGAAAGGCCGCTCAGCAAGGAAGAAGCCACTGCTCCAAAACCGCCATAAAAAAAAGCCAGACTACGGTTTGCATGGGGACAAAGATCATACTTTTTGGAGAAATATCCTCTGGTCTGATGAAACAAAAACAGCCATAATGACCATCGTTATGTTTTGAGGAAAAGGGGATGCTTGCAAGCCGATGAACACCATCCCAACTGTGACGCGCGGGAGTGGCAGCATCATGTTGTGGGGGTGCTTTGCTGCAGGAGGGACTGGTGCACTTCACAAAATAGATGGCATCATGAGGTAGGAAAATATGTGGATATATTGAAGCAACATCTCAAGGCATCAGTCAGGAAGTTAAAGCTTGGTCGCAAATGGGTCTTCCAAATGGACAATGACCCCAAGCATACTTCCAAAGTTGTGGCAACATGGCTTAAGGACAAAGTCAAGGTATTGGAGTGGCCATCACAAAGCCCTGACCACAATCCTATAGAACATTTGTGGACAGAACTGAAAAAGGCATGTGCGAGCAAGGAGGCCTACAAACCTGACTCAGTTACACCAGCTCTGTCAGGAGGAATGGGCCAAAATTCACCCAATTATTGTGGGAAGCTTGTGGAAGGCTACCCAAAACATTTGACCCAAGTTAAACAATTTAAAGGCAACGCTAACAAATACTAATTGAGTGTATGTAAACTTCTGACCCACTGGGAATGTGATGAAAGAAATAAAAGCTGAAATAAACCATTCTCTCTATTATTATTCTGACATTTCACGTTCTTAAATTAACGTGGTGATCCTAACTGACCTAAAACAGGGAATTTTTAGTAGGATTAAATGTCAGCAATTGTGAAAAACTGAGTTTAAATGTACAGTATTTAGCTAAGGTGTATGTAAACTTCCAACTTCAACTGTAAATGTTATATTTTAACTTTTAATACATTTGCAAAAATTTCTACAAAAATGTTTTTTCTTTGTCATTACGGGGTATTGCGTGTGTAGATTGATTGGAAAAAACTATGTAATCCATTTTAGAATAAGGCTGTAACGTAACAAAAACTGAATAGGTCTGAATGTTTCCCGAATGCACTGTATATAGAATCTACAGACCCTACTGAGTACTCCCTACCCCACATTTGTATCGGCAAAAAAAATCATTTTTCCTGTACGGTGGTATATTTGTACCAAATAGTGTCTTTTTAAACGTTTTTATTAACAAATATCAACAAACCAAAGAGGAATAGTCACATGCAAACAATCATACATACAAACTATTTACATTGCCAGCAATCCTAAACAAACAAATCATATTCATTAATAATATAAGTTTTAATTGCCTTTTTGTTTTTCATTTTAGTAAAAGTAGTGCCATATTGTTTATGTCCATTTATAAAGTGAAAAAAGTTTGGTGTTGAATTAGACCATTTGCATTTATGAAATGTACCTAGTATTATAAGCAGTTTAATTAAATATACTACATATTTATCTATGTCAGAATTTCTGAAATAAATCAAATCAAAACTATTAGAGCACAACCTGTCCTGTAACAAAATTCTGTATGTCAATCCAAAATAATCTACTATAAATACAGGCAAAAAACAAATGGTCTCCTTCTCCATTCCACAGAAATCAGTTAGTCAATATTTAGCTTGAATCTTTCCAAAACATGTTTCACAGGATACATTCTATGTAACATTTTAAATGAAACGTCCTTTACTATATTACTGATACAATATTTGTTAGCAATTTTCCATGTTTTCCCTCCCTGTATATCACCATAGATATTTGACCAAAATAATCTTGCTGGGGGAATTGTCGTATCACAAACTTCCTAATCTGTTTATTACTACATTTAGCTTTGATGTTAATATTGCCAATTAATATATTTTAATGTAAATCTATGTTACTTACATCAACCACAGAGGAATTTAAAAGAGATACAACCCCCCTTGGAATCACATCTAAAACAATTGCATATTCTTTTGGGGTTTAAATTTATCAAGAAATTCCCCATATGAGAGTAGATATCCATCCTCATTCAGTAACTGACCACCCAAAATAATTTTATTCTCAAACCAGTTCCAAAAAAACCTTATTTTTAAATCGTGTATCTTTGTTGTTCCATATAAAGTATCTTGTGAGGGTAAAAATAGTGTTTATACGCTAACATCCAAGCTAAAATTGCCTGCTTATGGAATATGGCCAACTTTACTGAGATTTTATCAACATCAAAATTACATCGAAGCAAAAATTCTAAACCACCAACAGAGTCAAATACATACCTAGGGAAGACATTCCAAATACTGTTCTGGTTCTTAACATACTTCAGATTACAATTTATTTTAAAAGTATTATTTAGAGTATTGAAATCTAAAACCTCAAGACCTCCGTGTTCTTGGGTATTAGTGAGAATATATTTTCGTAGATAGTGAGGCTTGTTCCTCCAAATAAAATTCTAAAGAATCTTATCTAAGTCCTTTATAATTTTAGGGGGTAAGTCAAGTGATAACGACACATAAACCGATCTGGATAACCCTTCAGCTTTGGACAATAAAACCCGACCATAAAATGAAATATCTCGAATCAACCAGAGATTCAATTTCTTATTTGTTTTCTCAATAATGGGGTTAAAGTTTAATTCACTCCTTTGTTTTTCATCCTTGCATATAACAATTTCAAGATAAGTAACCTTATCTTTAATTGCAATACCATATACTTCCGGTAAAACACAATACTTGAGTGGAAATAAAACTGACTTTTTGATATAAATTTTCAAACCCAAAACTAAGGAAGTCTTCAATACATGAAACTGCTTTAGAAACCGCATTCTTATCTCTCAAAAATATGGTGGTATCAGCAGCCAGTTGACATAGTTTATTTAAATTCATTGCCAAGTGCTGAAACACCTTGAAAATTCCCTTTCTTGATATGAAGAGACATAATTTGAGTAACCAATAAAAATGGACTAATTGGGCAGCCCTGCCTAATGCCACGGCCAATATCAAATCTTTGGGATGTCCCCTGAGCTAATTTTCCAGAGCTAGTACAACCACTATATAAAGTTGACTTTCAAAAAAGTCACCAAACCCCCAAAAACATATTGCTTTGAACATAAACTTGTGTTCTACAGTGTCAAAAGCTTAATAAAAATCAACAAACATAAGAAAACTATCATCAAGGATGAGGTCATTATAGTCAATCATATCTAAGAACAACCTAATGTTATTACTAATGTGTAGACCATGCATAAAACCAGATTGTTATTCATCAATTATATGATGCAAACCTGGTTTCAACCTCTTAGCAAATACAAGGGCAAATCATTTCCCATCATTATTCAACAGGCTAATGGGTCTCCAGTTGTCTATATAAAGAGTATCCTTATTAGGTTTGGGAATCAAAATAATTCCACCTTGCTTTAAGGAAGCCGGTAACTCACCTTTTTCTATTTATCATTGAATGCTTTATAAAACTCGCTTATTAAACCATCATTTCCAGGGGACCTATTGTACTTAAGGCTTTTAATACAGTCTTTATCTCAATTTCAGATAACTCATCACAAATATCCCTGAAATCATTATCTTCTTAGCAATGTTTGCTACATTGTCTAAAAAAATATCTATATTGGAAGTTGACTGGGCTTATGTATAGATTCTGATAAAACTGGGCAACATGCTGAGAGATTTCTTGGGAGTATTATTAATCATTAATTTACATATGGAAGTCTTTTCGCCCGCTATTTTTTCTAAATTAACAAAATATTTTGTATTTCTCTCTTCCTCTTCCATACATTTGTTTTGATCTTACAAACGCTCCCCAGGCCCTTTCCTCATAGATACAGTCTAACTGCATTTGCAATGATGATAGCTTGATTAGTTAGTTCAGTTTTTTTAGTATAATCCATTATTCCCTTTATGATGTCATTCTTTCTCTCTCAATTTCTTTCCCCATTAAAATAGCCAAAATTTCATTAGCTCCCAGTAACGGGATTGTATAGATAAATCTTTGGTACTCCATGTAAACAATCTTATCTGGGTTCTTATGTCTCCAAATATCTAGAACACCTAACCGTAGACATATATTCCTTATCTCACAAACAGAATTGCTATCCTTAGGGGGCCATCTATCTAGATTATCATGTAATACTGTATTAAAATCATATTACTTTGGCCAATGGAAATTTAGACATACTTGTACTTATTTTCCTCTCAATGTCTCTAAATAAAATATAGTTACTTGACTTATTCGAAGCATAAATATTTCCAACAATGGATTGAACGTGGTTGACATCTACCAATAGTATAATCCATCTCCCTGTATTATCATGAATCAATATATGACCCTTAAAGTTGCCTTTCAAAATAGCGATACCTGCTGACCGATTAGTACCAAATATCACCCCCCCATTGACACATCCAAAACGCAGTATCTGTGGAACAGGCATGAGTTTCTTGAATGAAACAAAAGTCAGCACTCTTACAATACAAAAATAAAGATTTCCTTTTCAAAATATTACAGATTCCCCTGGCATTAATAGAAAAAACAGAAATGGACATTTACTATCACAGTGACTATATGAAGAATATTAAACTTGTATACGTTCACATGAATCGGGTTCTCACAAAAAGAAAAGTTCTTACTAGTTGCAAATAAAAACAGTCCTTTGTATTAATATATATATTTAAATATATATATTAATACATCTAAAAAATATATTAAAAAAAAGTTTGGCTCACACAAACAATGCTCTTTCCTCAATAAATATAAAGTTTTATAGATGCAAATAAAACTCAGTCCTGCACAACTCACTTGATAAATCCAGCAGTCAACAAACTAGGCGTCAGTGTGAATTTCCCTTCCATTAACAAAAGCCATAGCTCCCCTCAAAGTATGCATTTTTCCCTTCCTTCCTTGCTCAATCATCGGCCACAGATGATTCCGAGCTTCTTTTATCAAATGCTGTCAGATCCTCGTTGAACCTCAGGTCGTTATTTTTAAAATAGCCATTTTTCTTTGCACTTTTTCCATGTCATATCCCTGGCTGTCCTACAGATGAATCTCATGATCACTGGTCGTGGTGGCTGGTTTTCCCCATCGCTCAGCCTACCCAGGCGTTGTACTACATCCAGAGAACCTGCAACAACATTTCGCTCCTCCTCCGGGACTATTCTGCCCTTGAATTGCGTTCCCAACAACTAAGTCTTCAATAAAACTCTGAAGGCGTGACTTTTCTTGAATTGAATATATTGAAAACGTTTATGTTTTATGTTTATGTTGTGAAACTGCAAAATACAGAAAATAATATACTTTAGTATTCAATTCACACCGACATACTGCAGCTGTACATTATACATTTGAAGTTGCATAAATACAAAGCACGTGCTAAGGTACCATGCATCTGGCATGACGCCAAAACATATAGCTAATTGTTACTCATATGGTAATTGGCTAACTCCTTTCATTACTCTAATAATGTACAACCATCTATGTAGAATAACAAAGCATATTACACTAGAAACAGTAACAAAACTACAGTATTGTATATTTTACAATTCGTTTGCATGACGCACGAGCAAAGCAATACAGCTAACAGCATACATGAAAGGCATTGCAATTTGTGTGAGTAAATGTGACCAACCAACATTGAGTAAGCAACTCTATCAATAACAAGATTATCATCATTAGCTAAATGCTTGAATCGAACTTACAAACAAATATTTTCCAAGGCTGAAGCGTGACAAGAAATAACTACACTGAAAGACCTGCAGCCTAGCGTTGTTTTTAGCTGCTTCTATGGTTGCAGAACAATTCTCTACTTCCTGTTTGCGTACAGTCTAAGTACCAGAAAGCTCCACTAGGGGGCGAATAACACCACGGAACACAATGAAAATCAATTTTAACCATAGTAATAAAATAATCTGTTACCTCCTAAGAGGATGGCAGCACAGGGACTATTGCCCTGCAAATGTCCTTCACTCTTGCTTTGATGTTCTCGTCAGATTTTCCTGCTATTCCATAAATTCAAAGATTCCATCTTCGACTATACCGGTCATTCTCGTTGACCTTTGACTCCATTTGAGTGAGTTCATTCTCTTGCTTTGCAACCTGAATGTTCAATGTTGCGTTCTGCTGCTTCAGAGTTTTTACTTCCTCAGCACTGAAATCAATTGATTTCTTCAGGTTAACGATACTGTTAGTGTTCTTTTACACCCAATCCATGATGTTATCTGCGCTCTCTTTGATTTTGACCGTGAGGATGCGGACGATGTTGTCCTGTAGCTGGCTCATTGATGGTTCACTTCTCAGCTTCTTTGGAAGTTGCTCCTTGGTTGGGGTATTCGGGTATGAATCACATTCATCCCCTTTTTTTACACTGCAAGCATGAGTGCGTTTCAACAATGCCTTTCTCCTTGGAAGTTTCAACATCCATTATCTCAGCAACAGTTTGGTCATGTCCTGACTCCATGCTACTAGCTATGAAGACGTTAGCAGGCTAACTTAACTACACACGCTGAAACTTTTCGGTAACTAACGTTAGCTTGTTCGTTGGAAATCTTCAAAAGTTTGATTAATTAATTAATCAGTTTAATTAATTAATTACAGTTTGATTAATTAATTATTTGTGTGACAAAACAAAAACAAATTTCAACTGCAGTCTAAAACTATAAACCTTGTGAGAAAACCCTAAAATTGATCCTCAGCTAGAAATGTTAAACCACCTCATGCCGCCATCTTGAGCATCCCTCCCAAACAGTGTCCATGCACCGATTTTAAGGTGTTTGACCACAGTAAAAGGCCAGCAACACTCCGTATTATTCGGCCCCATGAAATGACACCATATATACATTCTACAGACCCTACTTAGTATTCCCCAAAATACGTTTACTGTGGCACCCATAATTTAGTAATACGATAATATATAATAATAGTTTTTGCTCTTTAAGTTAATATGTGTTACATATAAAGTGATTCATTTGGGGCATTTATTTGAAAACCCAAATGTAACACGTTTAAAACCCAAATGTAATGCAAATGTCACATAAATATAAACAAACATGCTTCATTAATCTTTAGACAATTATTTTCCATATATCATGAATAGATACAGGTTATTGACACCTTTCTATTATTACGTAGGGGAGTTTTATTTTGAAACATCTCGCTATTTCGTGTAGCCGGAAGTACTTTTTTAGTGTTGCCAATGGCACACTGATTGTTCAGCAATCGGAAAAATGGCAGCGCACAGGTGCAATATTTTTATGCTGGTGTTCGTTCTTTGTGGATTAACATATGTGTTTGTTAGAGCGGACATAGAAGACACAAATCATGTGAAAGATGCTGAAAGCGTGGCCGTTGATATTGCACCGAAGGCGAATATAGGCGCGTCACTGCGATCAACTAAAACCGAGGACCAAACCCAGGCAGCTGAAGAGGAGAGGCAATGGGAGGCCGAAACGAATCCCGCAGATGCCCCAAGCGACAACAAAGCTGACCATGTCCATGATACCATGCAAAACCTTGACAGTCGTCCAGCACCGTATGCAAAAGACCAAACCCAAGAGGCAGCGGAAGAGGAGAGGCAATGGGAGGCTACCGAGGTCAAAGAAGCTGACCGTGTCCCTGACACCATGCAAACCCCAGACGTCCCTCCACTAACGCCCGCAAAAGATCAGTTTCAGGAAGAGTTGGTGATCAGACCATTGCATTCTGGGGATATCTATGCCAGCTTCCAGTTCCGCACCATGTGGGATACAGACTTCTTACGAGGAAGTAAAGGTAAATAGTGTGGTTCAATCACATCATTTATCAAGTAGTCACACAGGGACACCACCAGTCATCAGTGCATATCCAGCACAGGAGGTTGGTGGCATCTTAATTGGGGGGGGACAGGCTCGTGGTAATGGCAGCAGAATAAGTGAAATGGTATCGAAGACATGGTTTCCAGGTGTTTGATGCCATTCCTTCCGCTCCGTTCCAGCCATTATTATGAGCCGTCCTCCCCTCAGCAGCCTCCACTGAATTCGTAATGGTCCTGTAGACTCACAGAGCAGGCTTTTGTTCCAGCCCAGCACTAAACATTTTATTCAACCAGTCAAGGGCTTGATAAGTTGAATAGTTGAACTAGGTGTCTTATTGCTGCTGTGCTATGTTGACTAGCTGTGCATTCATTGTCATCAGTACATAGGACCTAGGCCTAATTTGTATGAGGTATGTCCACTGTCCAGTGCACACTTTTGGGAGATTATAGGCCTAGATCTGGTACGTGCACACCCCTAAACTCAAGGATGGATTTTATGAACTACATATCAAGTCAACATATTAGTGTTCTATGAAACTCACTGTTTCCTCCCAAATGTTCATTTTCAGTCTCCCACTACCGACTCTTCCCAAAGTCGCTGGGCCAGGTGATTTCAAAGTTCTCTGTGCGTGAGCTCCACATCTCCTTCACTCAGGGCTACTGGAGGACCATGCAGTGGGGCCAGCCATTCCTACCATCGCCCCCTGGTGCTGAACTGTGGGTATGGTTCCAGGACACTGTCACTGAGTGAGTACATATACTGTTGTATTTATTTATCCTTACAAGTTCACTTTCTTTATTATAGAAGTTAATGGAGTAGCTTTAGATCTGTTGAATCATTGTTAGTCGGTTCTGGTGTCAACAAGAGCTGTATGAATACATATGTGTGGCTTTAGGCTTGTTCATATGATTTTAATCCCTTTTTGGCTGTACCCCTTTTGATTTGAATGAAACCGCCATACATTTTGTCCCATGGAAGAAGTTGTCAGAAAGTGACTTCAAATGGATGTCAAACTCAACCATTTCTATTTTCCAGTGATGAAGACACTGTTGATGTATCATGGTGGGGTATGCAAAATGGTTCAAATTTGAGCACCTCTATCTCCTGACTGTTTTGGCATTCAGTTCCAAAAAGTCCCTTTCTGACTACTTCTACCATGGGCAAACATGTATGGAAGGTTTCGTCCAAATCAAAAGGGGTGCTGTCAGAAAGTGGTTGAAATCATATGGAACGACCCTGTAGTCTCACCCATTTTGTAAACTGTGACCGCAGGTACCGCTATTATTTGCTCCATTGAGTCTTCGCCCATGAACATATCACAACATTTTACAGGCATGTCTTTCTTGTGGCTGGTTGCAGATACTACCATTCTCCCAAACTATATCGGCATTAAAGTGATCTAGTTGTCTATTAAAGTGAGTGTCCACTGAAGTGAATGATCCAGTGCATTCAGAAAGTATTCACACCCCTTGAATTTTTACACATTTTGTTGTTACAAAGTGGGATTAAAATGTTTGTTTTTTTGTCAGTGATATACACAATAATTATCTTCACTATCTTGATTTATATCGTTTGTGTTAAATCACCTTTGGCAGCGTTTACAGCTGTGATTCTTTCTGGTAAGTCTAAGAGCTTTGCACACTTGGATTGTACAATATTAGCCCATTTTATTATTTTAAAAAGTGTCAAGCTCTGTCAAGTTAGTTGTTGGTCATTGCTAGACAGACATTTTTAAGTCTTGCCATATATTTAAGACTTTTTTTTTTAAAGTAAACTTTAACTCAGGAACATTCAATGTTAACTTGCTAAGCAACTCCAGTGTATTGTGTTCTAGGTTATTGTCCTGCTGAAAGATTCATTTATCTCCCAGTGTCTTTTGGAAAGCAGACTGAACCAGGTTTTCCTCTAGGATTTTGCCTGTGCTTAGCTCTATTCTGTTTCTTTTTATCCTAAAAAAGCTTTCATGTGTTGTTGGATTTGCCCTAAACATAACACTTTGTATCCAGGACATAAAGTTAATTTCTTTGTCACATTTTTTGCAGTCTTACTTTAGTGCCTTATTGTAAACAGGATGCATATTTTTGAATATTTGTATTCTGTACAGGCTTCCTTCTTTTCTCTCTCCTTTATTTTAGTATTGTGGAGTAGGCCTAACTATAATTTTGTTGATCCATCCTCCATTATCTTTTGTCAGAGCCATGTTTTAGCTGTTTTAAAATCACCATTGGCCTCCTGGTGAAATCCCTGAGTGGTTTCCTTCCTTTCCAGCAACTGATTTAGGACGGTCGCCTGTGTCTTTGTAGTGACTGGGCGTATTGTTACACCATCCAAAGTATAAAATGAATAACTGCACCATGCTCAAAGGGATATTCAATGTCTGCTTTTTCTTTTAATCCATCTTCCTTATAAGTAAGTGCACTTGTTTGCGAACGATAGGACAACCTCCCTGGTCTTTGTAGTTGAATCTGTGCTGTTCATCTTGGACCTTAAAGATAATTGTATGTGTGGGGTACACCAGTAGGGTAGTGATTTTAAACATGTTAAACACTATTTTTGCACATAGTGAATCCATGCAACTTATTACGTGACTTGTTAAAAACATTTATACTCCTGAACTTTAGGCTTGCCATATCAAAAGGGTTGAGTACTTATTGGCTGAAGACATTTCAGCTTTTCATTTTTTAAATTAATTTGTAAACATTTATAAAAACACAATTCCACTTTGACATTATGGGGTATTGTATGTAGATCAGTGACACAATTTTAAATTCAGGCTGTAACACAACAAAATGTGGGAAAAAACCAAGGTGTGAATTATTTCTGAAGGCCCTGTAACTGTACCCTTCGTTTGATCCTTTGTCTTATAGTGTGGACGGTGCCTGGAAGGAGCTGACCAACGTTCTCTCAGGGATCTTCTGTGCCTCCCTGAACTTCATTGACTCCACCAACACAGTGCAGCCCAGTGCCTCCTTCAAACCTCTTGGCTTGGGCAACGGTACGTTTCTTCACACTCAACAGTCTCTACAGTAGCTCGCCTACCTCTGAACTGAGAGCAGTGCTCATGAAGCACCAGAGGGAAACAGAGGTACCATCTGTAATTGTCCAGTAAGGAACACTTCTACGGTGTGACCATGAATATGATCCCATGCCAACCAATGCTTTGTTGTTATGTCAAACTGAAAATACAAGGCCATTAGTCTTTACAGCAGGGGTGGGCAATCCTATGTCTGGTATTGGGGGAGTTTTTACTCAAGCCAAGAGGTTAAACACCCCATTTAACTACCTAACTAGTCATATTCAGGTGTGCATCTTGGCTAGAATATAAGCCTGCAATCTTACCAGCCCTGGTGGGATAAGAATCCTACTCCTGAACAGAGGGTAGTGCTTTAGAACAGCCATATTTTTGTCATATGTACTCAAAAGGAATCTCAAAGAAGTGAGTTAAAGATGTGAAACACTACAGTAGTGATGTGTGACTCTCCATAATGTCTTGTCTGTTGATTTTTGTCATTTCATGTACCTTCTTTGTGTCCTCTAATCAGTAACAGACCAGCGCTTCCTCCGCTATGCTGTGTTGCCGCGGGAGATCGTCTGTACTGAGAACCTGACTCCGTGGAAGAAACTCCTCCCCTGTGGCTCCAAGGTAGCTGTCTGTCTTATGTTTGATGCTCTTATGAAAGTTGCATCTAGCCAAAGCTTTAGACTTTCGTACAATACATCTGAAATCTGTCATAACTCCTATGTGTGCAATGGCTTCCTTCTTGGCTTATGTGTTTGGCTTTGGGTGGTTATTTTTGTTATCAATTTATTGTAGTTGACTTTGTGTGTGTGGTGATTAACCATGTCATTCATGTTGCCCCTCCTTCCACTAGGCTGGTCTGGCAGTCCTGATGAAGTCTGAGAAACTCTTCCACAGCAGCTTCCACTCCCAGGCTCTACACTTCAGACCTGTGTGTCAGGTAATACAGTTTGTAGTGCACATACACTACCGTTCAAAAGTTTTAGAACACCTCCAATCTTTAGAACACCATCAATCTAAACGCAATACCCCATAATGACAAAGCTATATATATATACAGTGCCTTGCGAAAGTATTTGGCCCCCTTGAACTTTGCGACCTTTTGCCACATTTCAGGCTTCAAACATAAAGATATAAAACTGTATTTTTTTGTGAAGAATCAACAACAAGTGGGACACAATCATGAAGTGGAACGACATTTATTGGATATTTCAAACTTTTTTAACAAATCAAAAACTGAAAAATTGGGCGTGCAAAATTATTCAGCCCCCTTAAGTTAATACTTTGTAGCGCCACCTTTTGCTGCGATTACAGCTGTAAGTCGCTTGGGGTATGTCTCTATCAGTTTTGCACATCGAGAGACTGAAATTTTTTCCCATTCCTCCTTGCAAAACAGCTCGAGCTCAGTGAGGTTGGATGGAGAGCATTTGTGAACAGCAGTTTTCAGTTCTTTCCACAGATTCTCGATTGGATTCAGGTCTGGACTTTGACTTGGCCATTCTAACACCTGGATATGTTTATTTTTGAACCATTCCATTGTAGATTTTGCTTTATGTTTTGGATCATTGTCTTGTTGGAAGACAAATCTCCGTCCCAGTCTCAGGTCTTTTGCAGACTCCATCAGGTTTTCTTCCAGAATGGTCCTGTATTTGGCTCCATCCATCTTCCCATCAATTTTAACCATCTTCCCTGTCCCTGCTGAAGAAAAGCAGGCCCAGACCATGATGCTGCCACCACCATGTTTGACAGTGGGGATGGTGTGGTCAGGGTGATGAGCTGTGTTGCTTTTACGCCAAACATAACGTTTTGCATTGTTGCCAAAAAGTTCAATTTTGGTTTCATCTGACCAGAGCACCTTCTTCCACATGTTTGGTGTGTCTCCCAGGTGGCTTGTGGCAAACTTTAAATGACACTTTTTATGGATATCTTTAAGAAATGGCTTTCTTCTTGCCACTCTTCCATAAAGGCCAGATTTGTGCAATATACGACTGTTTGTTGTCCTATGGACAGAGTCTCCCACCTCAGCTGTAGATCTCTGCAGTTCATCCAGAGTGATCATGGGCCTCTTGGCTGCATCTCTGATCAGTCTTCTCCTTGTATGAGCTGAAAGTTTAGAGGGACGGCCAGGTCTTGGTAGATTTGCAGTGGTCTGATACTCCTTCCATTTCAATATTATCGCTTGCACAGTGCTCCTTGGGATGTTTAAAGCTTGGGAAATCTTTTTGTATCCAAATCCGGCTTTAAACTTCTTCACAACAGTATCTCGGACCTGCCTGGTGTGTTCCTTGTTCTTCATGATGCTCTCTGCGCTTTTAACGGACCTCTGAGACTATCACAGTGCAGGTGCATTTATAAGGAGACTTGATTACACACAGGTGGATTGTATTTATCATCATTAGTCATTTAGGTCAACATTGGATCATTCAGAGATCCTCACTGAACTTCTGGAGAGAGTTTGCTGCACTGAAATTAAAGGGGCTGAATAATTTTGCACGCCCAATTTTTCACTTTTTGATTTGTTAAAAAAGTTTGAAATATCCAATAAATGTCGTTCCACTTCATGATTGGGTCCCACTTGTTGTTGATTCTTCACAAAACAATACAGTTTTATATCTTTATGTTTGAAGCCTGAAATGTGGCAAAAGGTCGCAAAGTTCAAGGGGGCCGAATACTTTCGCAAGGCACTGTATATAACATAAACTCAGCAAAAAAAGAAACGTCCCTTTTTCAGGACCCTGTCTTTCAAAGATAATTTGTAAAAATCAAAATAACTTCCCAGATCTTCATTGTAAAGGGTTTTAACACTGTTTCTCATGCTTGTTCAATGAACCATAAACAATATAGGAACATGCACCCGTGGAACGGTTGTTAAGACACTAACAGCTTACAGACTGTAGGCAATTAAGGTCACAGTTATGAAAACTTAGGACACTGAAGAGGCCTTTCTATTGACTCTGAAAAACACCAAAAGAAAGATGTCCAAAGTCCCTGCTCATCTGTGTGAATGTGCCTTGGGCATGCTGCAAGGAGGAATGAGGACTGCAGGTGTGGCCAATAAATTGCAATGTCCGTACTGTGTGACGCCTAAGAGCTACATGGAGCCAGGACGGACAGCAGATCATCCTCGCAGTGGCAGATAACGTGTAACAACACCTGCACAGGAACGGTACATCCAAACATTACACCTGCGGGACAGGTACAGGATGGCAACAACAACTGCCCAAGTTACACCAGGAACGCACAATCCCTCCATCAGTGCTCAGACTGTCCCCAATAGGCCGAGAGAGGCTGGACTGAGGGCTTGTAGGCCTGTTGTAAGGCATTCGTGTTTATCGTCGAAGGAATGAGCGTTACACTGAGGCATGTACTTTGGAGCGGGATCGATTTGGAGGTGGAGGGTCCGTCATTGTCTGGGGCGGTGTGTCACAGCATCATCGGACGGAGCTTGTTGTCATTGCAGGCAATCTCAACACTATGCGTGGCCAGCGAAGAGCCCGGATCTCAATCCCATTGAGCACGTCTGGGACCTGTTGGATCGGAGGTTGAGGGCTAGGGCCATTCCCCCGAGAAATGTCTGGGAACTTGCAGGTGCCTTGGTGGAAGAGGGGGGTAACATCTCACAGCAAGAACTGGCAAATCTTGTGCAGTCCATGAGGTGGAGATGCACTGTAGTACTGAATGTAGTTGGTGGCCACACCAGATGCTGACTGTTACTTTTGGTTTTGACCCCCCCCCCTTTGTTTCAGGGACACATTATTCCATTTCTGTTAGTCACGTGTCTGTGGGACTTGTTCAGTCTGTCTCAGTTGTTGAATCATGTTATTTTCATACAAATATTTACACATGTTAATTTTCCTGAAAATAAATGAGTGGACGTTTCTTTTTTTGCTGTGTGTGTGTGTATATATATATATATATATATATATTAGTACACCCCTCACATATTTGTAAATATTTGAGTATATCTTTTCATGTGACAACACTGAAGAAATGGCACTTTGCTACAATGTAAAGTAGTGAGTGTACAGCTTGTATAACAGTGTAAATTTGCTGTTCCCTCAAAATAACTCAACACAGCCATTAATGTCTAAACCGCTGGCAACAAAAGTGAGTACACCCCTAAAGTGAAAATGTCCAAATTGGGCCCAATTAGCCATTTTCCCTCCCTGGTGTCATGTGACTCGTTAGTGTTACAAGGTCTCAGGTGTGAATGGGGAGCAGGTGTGTTAAATTTGGTGTCATCGTTCTCACACTCCCTCATACTGACTGGTCACTGGAAGTTCAACATGGCACTTCATGGCAAAGAACTCTCTGAGGATCTGAAAAAAAGAATTTTTGCTCTACATAAAGATGGCCTGGGCTATAAGAAGATTGCCAAGACCCTGAAACTGAGCTGCAGCACGGTGGCCAAGACCATACAGCGGTTTTACTGGACAGGTTCCACTCAGAACAGGCCTTGCCATGGTCGACCAAAGAAGTTGAGTGCACGTGCTCAGCGTCATATCCAGAGGTTGTCTTTGGGAAATAGACTTATGAAAGTGCTGCCAGCATTGCTGCAGAGGTTGAAGGGGTGGGGGGTCAGCCTGTCAGTGCTCAGACCATACGCCGTACACTGCATCAAATTGGTCTGCATGGCTGTCGTCCCAGAAGGAAGCCTCTTCTAAAGATGATGCACAAGAAAGCCCGCAAACAGTTTGCTGAAGACAAGCAGACTAAGGACATGGATTACTGGAACCATGTCCTGTGGTCTGATGAGACCAAGAAACTTATTTGGTTCAGGTGGTGTCAAGCGTGTGTGGCGGCAACCAGGTGAGGAGTACAAAGACAAGTGTGTCTTGCCTACAGTCAAGCAAGGTGGTGGGCGTGTCATGGTCTGGGGCTGCATGAGTGCTGCCGGCACTGGGGAGCTACAGTTCATTGAGGGAACCATGAATGCCAACATGTACTGTGACATACTGAAGCAGAGCATGATCCCCTCCCTTCGGAGACTGGGCCGCAGGGCAGTATTCCAACATAATAATGACCCCAAACACACCTCCAAGACGACCACTGCCTTGCTAAAGAAGCTGAGGATAAAGGTGATGGACTGGCCAAGCATGTCTCCAGACCTAATCCTGATTGAGCATCTGTGGGGCATCATCAAACGGAAGGTGGAGGAGTGCAAGGTCTCTAACATCCACCAGCTCCGGGATGTCGTCATGGAGGCGTGGAAGAGGACTCCAGTGGCAACCTGTGAAGCTCTGGTGAATTCCATGCCCAAGAGGGTTAAGGCAGTGCTGGAAAATGATGGTGGCCACACAAAATATTGACACTTTGGGCCCAATTTGGACATTTTCACTTAGGGCTGTACTCACTTTTGTTGTCAGCGGTTTAGACATTAATGGCTGTGTGTTGAGTTATTGAGGGAACAGCAAATTTACACTGTTGTACAAGCTGTACACTCACTACTTTACATTGTAGCAAAGTGTCATTTCTTCAGTGTTGTCACATGAAAAGATATACTCAAATATTTACAAAATTTGAGGGGTGTACTCACTTGTGTTATACTGTATATTATAGTTGATGTCAGAAGTTTACATACATCTTAGCCAAATACATTTAAATTCAGTTTAACAATTCTTGACATTTAATCCAAGTAAAAATTCCCTGTCTTAGGTTAGTTAGGATCACCACTTTATTTTAAGAATGTGAAATGTCAGAATAATTGTAGATATATATATATTTTTATTTTAGCTTTTATTTCTTTAATCACATTCACAGTGGGTCAGAAGTTTACATACATGCAATTAGTATTTGGTAGGATTGTCTTTTAAATTGTTTAACTTGGGTCAAATGTTTCGGGTAGTCTTCCTCAAGCTTCCCACAATAAGTTGGGTGAATTTTGTCCCAATCCTCCTGACAGAGCTGGTGTAACTGAGTCAGGTTTGTGGGCCTCCTTGCTCGCACACGCTTTTTCAGTTCTGCCCACAAATTTAATATAGGATTGAGGTCAGGGCTTTGTGATGGCTACTCCAATAGCTTAACTTTGTTGTCCTTAAGCCTTTTTGCCACAACTTTGGAAGTATGCTTGGGGGTCCTTCTCCATTTGGAAGACCCATTTGCGACCAAGCTTTAACTTCCTGACTGATGTCTTGAGATGTTGCTTCAATATATATCCACATAATTTCCTTTCCTCATGATGCCATCTATTTTGAAGTGCGACAGTCCCTCCTGCAGCAAAGCACATGATGCTGCCACCCTAGTGCTTCACGGTTGGGATGGTGTTTTTTGGCTTGCAAGCCTCCCCCTTTTCCCTCCAAACATAATGGTCATTATGGCCAAACAGTTCGATTTCTTTTTCATCAGACCAGAGGACATTTCTCCAAAAAGTACGATCTTTGTCCCGATGTGCAGTTGCAAACAGTAGTCTGGCTTTTTTATGGTGGTTTTGGAGCAGTGGCTTCTTCCTTGCTGAGTGGCCTATATCAGGTTAAGTTGACATAGGACTTGTTTTACTGTGGATATAGATACTTTTGTACCTGTTGTCTCCAGCATCTTCACAAGGTCCTTTGCTGTTGTTCTGGGGTTGATTTGCACTTTTCGCATCAAAGTACATTCATCTCTAGGAGACAGAACGCATCTCCTTCATGAGCGGATTGACGGCTGCGTGGTCCCATGGTGTTTATACTTGCGTACTATTGTTTGTACAGATGAATGTGGTATCTTCAGGCATTTGGAAATTGCTCCCAAGGATGAACCAGACTTGTGGAGGTCTACAATGTTATCTGAAGTATTGGCTGATTTATTCTGATTTTCCCATGATGTCAAGCATAGAGGCATTGAGTTTGAAGGTAGGCCTTGAAATACATCCCCAAGTACACCTCCAATTGACTCAAGTGATGTCAATTAGCCTGTCAGAAGCTTCTAAAGCCATAACACAATTTTCTGGAATTTTCCAAGCTGTTTAAAGGCACAGTCAACTTAGTGTATGTAAACTTCGGACCCACTGGAATTGTGATTAAGTGAAATAATCTGTACTACAATATTCCATATGTGTTATTTCATAGTTCTGATATCTTCACTATCATTCTACAATGTGGAAAGTAGTAAAAATAAAGAAAATCCATTGAATGAGTAGGCGTGTCCAAACTTTTCACTGGTGTTATTTACACACATAAAGAAGCAATAAAACTGGCCATCTGTTGACTAGTTGAGTATCTGGAGCATCAGCATTTGTGGGTTCGATTACAGGCTCAAAATGGCCCGAAACAAAGAACTTTCTTCTGAAACTCGTCAGTCTAGTCGTGTTCTGAGAAATGAAGGCTATTCCTTGTGAGAAATGGAATAACCAGAATAGAAAGAGGAGTGGTAGGCCCCAGTGCACACCTGAGCAAGAGGACAAGTACATTAGTGTCTAGTTTGAGACTTCATTAAATAGTACTCGCAAAACACCAATCTCAATGTCAACAGTGAAGAGGCGACTCCGGGGTGCTGCCCTTCTAGGCAGAGTTGCAAAGAAAAAGCCATATGTCAGACTAGCCAATAAAAAGAAAAGATTAAGATGGGCAAAAGAACACAGACACTGGACAGAGTCGCCGCTTCACTGTTGACGTTGAGACTTATGTTTTTGCGGGTACTATTTAATGAAGCTGCCAGTTGAGGACTTTTTTTGGAGATTTACTTTTCAAATAACCGAATGTGAGAGGTTTTAATTTGAATTAAGGGAAAAACATGCGTTGAGACATTCTTACTAATCTGCTAGAGAACCAGTTCTGATTTTAGTATAACTTTTGTGTGAGTTCTAATGCCCTCCAAATTCAAATTAATTATATAAATGGGCCCATTTTAATTTTGTCTGGCTTGCCTTTCCAAATAAAATGTAATTTTTTTGCTCATATCGTTTAAATCAAATCAAATTTATTTATATAGCCCTTCGTACATCAGCTGATATCTCAAAGTGCTGTACAGAAACCCAGCCTAAAACCCCAAACAGCAAGCAATGCAGGTGTAGAAGCACGGTGGCTAGGAAAAACTCCCTAGAAAGGCCAAAACCTAGGAAGAAACCTAGAGAGGAACCAGGCTATGTGGGGTGGCCAGTCCTCTTCTGGCTGTGCCGGGTGGAGATTATAACAGAACATGGCCAAGATGTTCAAATGTTCATAAATGACCAGCATGGTCGAATAAAAATAAGGCAGAACAGTTGAAACTGGAGCAGCAGCACGGCCAGGTGGACTGGGGACAGCAAGGAGTCATCATGTCAGGTAGTCCTGGGGTATTAAAAAGCAAGTCGCTAGGTGTAGGCAAGGCTATAAGCAAATAGGTAACCTGGGATATGACTAAAAAGTTAAATCGGTGTGAATTCTTTCCACAAATAGATAGATCTTGCTACAATGGAAAGGAAAATACCTATCTATTTTTGTTAACTTTCTATTCAAATGTATTATAGTGAGAGGATCTTTCTTTTGGGATATGAAATAAGCTTTAGTGCATATTGAACATTTCTGGGATATTTTATTTCAGCTCATGAAAAATGGGACCAACACCTTACATGTTCATATTTTTGTTCAGTGTAGTTGGTCGTAGTCATTTTTTAATGTAAAAGAGTGTAGGAATAGAGAATCTTCGTAAATTGTCTCACGGTCTTCATTGTCTCAAACAAAACCACTGGTTTCTCCTTCCATGTTACATCTTTCCATCCTATCCTAATCCCATTTGAAATCTTGTCACTTTTGATGAGCCCCAGCCTTGATATGACACTCTACGGTTGTTTCAGGACTGGAAGTGCAAATCCACAGTGTGGGAGCTGAGACAGACACTGAACGTGGTGTTCGACCTGCACACCTCTGGCCAGGGCAAACGAGGTGAGAGGTCTCTTGCATTCAATATTATACCCCTTTCACACACCTAAACTGAGCCGAACTGTACTGCACTGGCCTGTTTATGCATCCACCATATATTTGCTGGAAACTTAAAGGAAAATAACAGAGCCAGCACAGTACGGTTCGGGTCTGCATGATAGTGTGAAAATGGTATAAGTAATTTCATCCCACTATTGCTAAAACACACCGGTGTTACCAAGATCTACTGTACCTTCCCCCGATTCATGTAGGTGCTAGGCTTGAACAGTATATCATATATATGTACTGTATACTGGGGTATTTGGGAAAAAAATACAGGAAGGTTTTTTTCAATAAATCTGAATATTTTTAGCTTTTTAAGCAAATACCTGCAGTGTAATAAATTAGGAGATTAAGCAGATTGCGTTCTTCATTTTCATTTTTTTTCACCTTTCTTGTGAGTCCAGCTGTGTATTAGGTTTAACTTGCTAGTTAGCTAAGTAAGTGGCTGAATTAATAAGGAGGTTGGGCGTCATATAGTTTTATCTTTCTGCCGTGTTTGAGAAGTCAAATCGCTTTGGATGAGTTATCTGTACAGTTGCCACTGCTGCCATCTTGATTTCCTTGCGTTTTCTTTTTTCCCCTCTCCATTCTCGGCTCGTCAGCTTCTTCCCCCTCTTCCCTGGGCAGAGCAGGCAGGCCCGTGGCCATAGCGACTCCACACAGACTCAGTGTGTACACATGTTGCTCTAGAGCCAGTACTATTCTTCCTTCAGACAAGCATGCATCAAAACGTTGTTCTTTTGCACAATGTGTCTCGTTCATATTTGTTTGAAAATGCCCAGACTCACCAAACATTACATTCGGTGGCTCCTACCTACACTTGTATAAACGTTATGAGCTGGATTGCCTGTCTTTGCAATTTAGTTTATTTTCAAATGTTCTTAGCTTTCTGGTAATGGTCGCCCCCTGTGGTCTTTAAAAAAGAAAAATGTGCGCCCCTTGTGTACTAAGACGGTAATACTGTAAATCCCGTGATGAGAGAAGGACGGTATAAACATCTGGATACCCCACAACCCAGGTAGGTGTATTTGCGTGCTAGCTGGATGATACAAAGCAAAAAGGGCATGTTTTTCAAATAAAATCAAACTTGATTTAAAGTGCATTTAAAGTTGTGAAACAATAAAATTAAAGAAATAAAGAACAACTTTTCATATAAAAGTTGCTTATGTCTAATGCGGTGTACAGACATGGACCTTTCTGTGCTCCTTGAAAAAGACTGTTCAATACCTTTTTAAATACAAAAGGGGCTAAGATGAATGTGATGTTACGATGGTGATGTTGGTTATTGGGTGTTTTGACAGAGTGGTCCCTGTTCAAGATGTTCTCTCGCACCGTGACTGAAGCCTGCCCGCTGGCCTCCTCCAGTAAAGTGTACGTGGATGTCACAGACAACCCTCAGGTCTGCATCTTTACATGACTGTTAACTTTACCCAACTCCACATTCTATTCAGTTGGCAGACAATCTTACTCTTGAGTGCATACTCATTATTGTTAATTAATTGATTGGCGAATCAATATTTGTCTATTTGTATATGAATGCTTGCATGTGTGTGATTTGTTAACTCTAAAACATCAGACAACACTATGGAGAAGTGTTATTCTATGGTAATTATGCAGGCATGTGTTGTATTTCCCCTACAGGGAGAGCTGTTTGAGCTGAGCCCAACCACTCCCCTGCTCAGCCAGGCTGTGGTGCTTGGGGACCGGAGAACCTACTCGGTCTATGACCTCACTAACCAGGCCACGTTCGGACAAACGCGCTCCCTCAACATGCTGCTGCGCTGGCGAGCAGCCGAGAGTGGTGAGTGACCTGTAAAGAACACAACACGCGAGCTGCGTTTTAATTCCAGAAAATATGATCTTTCCCTCGACTGTCTGTTCCCCTCCCTTCACAAATTGCTGTTACACAAGTGGAATAAGGAACAATCCCTATCCGTCTTGTATAATTACAAAAACTGCTCAACCCCATTTACAATACAATTATTATGCAGTTACTAAAATAGTAAGAAACTGCAGGTTAATACAATGTTACTCGTATAATTTGCAGTTACTGCCAGGGCTGTTGCGGTGACCATATTACTGCAACACCGGTTGTAACGAGTCATGAAGACAGTCAAATTCCACATGACCGCTTAGTCATGTTAATTAGGCTTCTCCAAGCTCTGATGCTGCTGATGGTCATTAGTAGCCTACCAAACTTGCTGACTGCCTGGCACACTCAGCACTCTCTCCTAATATTAAGCACATACAGTGCCTTGCGAAAGTATTCGGCCCCCTTGAACTTTGCGAGCTTTTGCCACATTTCAGGCTTCAAACATAAAGATATAAAACTGTATTGTTTTGTGAAGAATCAACAACAAGTGGGACACAATCATGAAGTGGAATGACATTTATTGGATATTTCAAACTTTTTTAACAATTCAAAAAGTGAAAAATTGGGCGTGCAAAATTATTCAGCCCCTTTACTTTCAGTGCAGCAAACTCTCTCAAAGTTCAGTGAGGATCTCTGAATGATCCAATGTTGACCTAAATGACTAATGATGATAAATACAATCCACCTGTGTGTAATCAAGTCTCCGTTCAAATGCACCTGCACTGTGATAGTCTCAGAGGTCCGTTAAAAGCGCAGAGAGCATCATGAAGAACAAGGAACACACCAGGCAGGTCCGAGATACTGTTGTGAAGAAGTTTAAAGCCGGATTTGGATACAAAAAGATTTCCCAAGCTTTAAACATCCCAAGGAGCACTGTGCAAGCGATAATATTGAAATGGAAGGAGTATCAGACCACTGCAAATCTACCAAGACCTGGCCGTCCCTCTAAACGTTCAGCTCATACAAGGAGAAGACTGATCAGAGATGCAGCCAAGAGGCCCATGATCACTCTGGATGAACTGCAGAGATCTACAGCTGAGGTGGGAGACTCTGTCCATAGGACAACAATCAGTCGTAATATTGCACAAATCTGGCCTTTATGGAAGAGTGGCAAGAAGAAAGCCATTTCTTAAAGATATCCATAAAAAGTGTTGTTTAAAGTTTGCCACAAGCCACCTGGGAGACACACCAAACATGTGGAAGAAGGTGCTCTGGTCAGATGAAACCAACTTTTTGGCAACAATGCAAAACGTTATGTTTGGCGTAAAAGCAACACAGCTCATCACCCTGACCACACCATCCCCACTGTCAAACATGGTGGTGGCAGCATCATGGTTTGGGCCTGCTTTTCTTCAGCAGGGACAGGGAAGATGGTTAAAATTGATGGGAAGATGGATGGAGCCAAATACAGGACCATTCTGGAAGAAAACCTGATGGGGTCTGCAAAAGACCTGAGACTGGGACGGAGATTTGTCTTCCAACAAGACAATGATCCAAAACATAAAGCAAAATCTACAATGGAATGGTTCAAAAATAAACATATCCAGGTGTTAGAATGGCCAAGTCAAAGTCCAGACCTGAATCCAATCGAGAATCTGTGGAAAGAACTGAAAACTGCTGTTCACAAATGCTCCCCATCCAACCTCACTGAGCTCGAGCTGTTTTGCAAGGAGGAATGGGAAACAATTTCAGTCTCTCGATGTGCAAAACTGATAGAGACATACCCCAAGCGACTTACAGCTGTAATCGCAGCAAAAGGTGGAGCTACAAAGTATTAACTTAAGGGGGCTGAATAATTTTGCACGCCCAATTTTTCAGTTTTTGATTTGTTAAAAAAGTTTGAAGTATCCAATAAATGTCGTTCCACTTCATGATTGTGTCCCACTTGTTGTTGATTCTTCACAAAAAAATACGGTTTTATATATTTATGTTTGAAGCCTGAAATGTGGAAAAAGGTTGCAAAGTTCAAGGGGGCCGAATACTTTCGCAAGGCACTGTAGGCTATGCTCCTGTTTGGAAGATAAGCAATCTGGCTGGCATGAAAATGAACAACGGGAAAGCATCCTCCATTCGCTATTTAAGTGCATAGTTGACATTTATTGTTTCCCGCTGCCTCTGTTTCAAGACCGGTGCATGGTAATGGTCCATTCTAAATCAAAACAAATTTCTCACACCTTATTTACTATATGTAAGGACAAGATTAAATCAAGAATAGGAGGATTGGTGACCATATTAACCTATCACTTGTGAATTACAGTGGGGCAAAAAAGTATTTAGTCAACCACCAATTGTGTAAGTTCTCCCACTTAAAAAGATGAGAGGCCTGTAATTTTCATCATAGGTACACTTGTGAGAGTTTCAAGTTTGGGGAAAATTATTTTTCTATAAAAATACACCTTTTATAATGAAAGCATTACATGCATAATCACATTTGCGGTCAGTTTTGATAATGGTGTTTTCCCACTAACGGAACATTCGCCCTTATAGCCTACTACCATGTGCACATTGTTGCGCTTATAATGTAAAGAAATACAATTTTAACCTAAAATGTTCTGATCTGTTGCATCAGCCACATTGTGTAAAAAACAAACAAATTTTGATGCTAGTGGTTGTGTTATCTATTGCATTCCACAATTGTCTCAGAGTATGTTTGGGATATTTATTTCTCACATAGAATAGGTTGACTTTTGTACTATAGAAGATTGACATAGGCTAGTGATTTTGTTGTTTGTTAGGCCTACTCATCTTGTTGGCTGACGAGAAGTGAATGTGGACAGTTCTTCCAATATCTTCAATATGCACCTCGGAATTGGATAAGGACGCACGCAGTTGCGTTCCCCGAAGTGTCTGTTTTCACTTGTAGCCTGTGAGAAAGACCCGATCATGTGATGGAGAGCCATGTGAGAGAGAGGTGCCTAGGAGCATGCAGCACTCAGGGAGAAAGGCACAACGCAGCATTCTCATCCACAATTTATCCAAATCTTGTCTGTATGATATGACTAATGATGATTTGAAAAAAGTTTGTAGAACAACTAAATTTACATGAATATCTTTAAATTAAGCATATAGGAGTACCCATTTCTTTGTTAACAACTCAACACAGAATAGCCGCATGTGAGCAGTCCCTCAAATCGTTTGGAGCTTTGTTCAATTCTATTCTTCATAGGGCACAACGGCCACTGGCCGCAAAATGCATGGATTTTTTTAGGGTGCATTACGGCCACAAAGGGGATGCTGCTGTGAAATTTGAGGCATTATGAAGTGCTTGTCAAATTGTGAATGAGCGCCTAATGAAGTGTCTACAACCTGTGCAAGAAACTAAGCAGAACTCTTCAAATCATCATCATCAAACTAAGCAGAACCTTTCAAATCATCATTAGTCATATCATACAGCCTTACAATGAATTAAACATCTAACCATATAGCCCAACGTTTGTAGAACAAAATTTACATGAATAACTCTAAATTAAGCATATAGGAGTATCTATTTCTTTGTTAAACGCTCAACACAGAATAGAGCAGTCCCTCATCGTTTCGAGCTTTGTTCAATTGTATTCTTCATACTATAAAATAATGCCACGGAATTCTAAGCAAATCTTGTCTGCTAAATGAACTAGTGTAGCCCACAGCCATTTGGCATAGCCAGATCAGGACATAACATAAGGACAACTCAAAGTATGCTATTCTGTTCTTCTGAAATAGACTACATAGCCCTAGTTACTGCACAGTAAGATCAGGTAATGTGTTACCGAAAAAGGTGAAAAAATTGTGATATAAATTAATTTCCATGTAGAGCATATAAAATGGTGTCTGTATAAAACTCACCATCGAAATTATATTTATATTCTAGTAATTTTATGATTGACAATATGAACACTCCCTCCTTCCCCCACCCCAGGAGACATGCTGCGTCCCCTGCTGCATGGAGAGCGCTACGTGGCCGGCTACGGGCTGCAGACGGGAGAGATCCACACCCTGATGTACAACAACCACCCATACCGGGCCTTCCCCGTGCTCCTGCTAGACACTGTGCCCTGGTACCTGCGCCTCTACATCCACACGCTCACTGTCACCAGCAAGGGCCGTGACAACAAACCCAGTGAGTACTTCAGTCCCGCTGTTCACCTGCTGACACTGTTCCACCTAAGTCTGATATAAATGGCAGCTACCTATTGATAGCAGTTGAGGGAAAGGCCATTTCTTCCCACATGGGGGAGCACCATGCTTCAGTATCATAAAGCCTCATGCAGCCTCAAAATGTGCCTGACCTAAAATGTTATATTTTGAAGAGAACTTGACAAAGCGAAAACAGGTTTTTGAAATTTTTTGAAATGTCTTAAAAATAAAGAACATACCGTACCTTATTTACGTAAGTATTCAGACCCTTTGCTATCAGACTCTAAATTAATCTCAGATGCATCCTTTTTCCATTTATCATTCCTGCGATGTTTCTACAACTTGATTGGCGTCCATCTGTGGTAAATTCAATTAATTTGAAAAGGCACACACCTGTCTATATAAGGTCCCACAATTGACAGTGCATGTCAGAGCAAAAACCAAGCCATGAGGTGAAACTAATTGTCCACAGATCTCCAAAACAGGATTTTGTTGAAGCACAGATCTGGGGAAGGGTACCAACAAATATCTGCAGCATTTAAGGTTCCCAAGAACACAGTGGCCTCCTTCGTTCTTAAATGGCAGAAGTATGGAACCACCAAGACCCTTCCTAGAGCTGGCCGGACGGCCAAACTGAGCAATCGGGAGAAGGACCCGATGGTCCCTCTGACAAATCTCCATAGTTCTTCTGTGGACATGGGAGAACCTTCCAGAAGGACAACCATCTCTGTAGCACTCCACTAATCAGGGCTTTATGGTTGAGTGGCCAGACGGAAGCCACTCCTCAGTAAAAGGCACATGACAGCCCGCTTGGAGTTTGCCAAAAGGGCCCTAAATGACTCTTTAGCCTGAATGCGTCACGTCTGGAGAAAGCCTGGCAACATCCTTATGGTAAAACATGGTGGTGGCTGCATCATGCTGTGGGGATGCTTTTCAGCGGCAGGGACTGGGAGACTAGTCTGGATCGAGGGAAAGATAAACGGCGCAAAGTACAGAAAGATCCTTGATGAAAACCTGCTCCAGAGCACTCAGGACCTGACTGGGGTGAAGGTTCACCTTCCGACAAGACAATGACCCTAAGAACACAGCCAAGACAACGTAGGAGTGGCTTCGGGACAAGTCTCTGAATAACATGTTTGAGTGGCAACAGCCAGTTGAACCCGATTGGACATCTCTGGAGAGACCTGAAAATAGCTGTGCAGCAACGTTCCCCATCCAACCTGACAGAGCTTGAGAGGATCTGCAGAGCAGAATGGGAGAAACTCCCCAAATACAGGTGCGCCAAGCTTGTAGCGTCATACCCAAGAAGTCTCTGGTCTGTAATCGCTGCCAAAGGTGCTTCAACAAGTAACTGAGTAAAGGGTCTGAATACTTATGTAAATGTGATATTTAAAAAAAAAAAACTGTTCGCTAAGGGTTATGTGTGTTTGTAGATTGAGGGAACATTTATTTAATATTTTTTTTAATAAGGCTGTAACGTAACAAAATGTAGAAAAAGTCAAGGGGTCTGAATACTTTTCGAATGCACTGTAGTATCAATGAATTAATCAATGTTGGTATTATTTTCTCCTTCATGGCATGAAGAGTGCAATAGCTCAAACTGAAGAGGACTTATATGAGAAGATTGATTGGATTCTTTCTCTCGTTGATATGTTTCACACCTTTTCAATTCAGACTCAAAGTAGGAACTTCATTATCATAATGTGGGATGGGTATACAGTTGAAGTCGGAAGTTTACATAGTTATGTTGGAGTCATTAAAAGTCATTTTTCAACCACTTCACAAATTTCTTGTTAAGTATAGCTTTGGCAAGTCGGTTAGGACATCTACTTCGTGCATGACACAAGTAATTTTTCCAACAATTGTTTACAGACAGATTATTTCACTTATAATTGACTGTATGACAATTCCAGTGGGTCCGAAGTTTACATACACTAAGTTGATTGTGCTTTTAAACAGCTTGGAAAATTACAGAAAATGATGTCATGGCTTTAGAAGCTTCTGATAGGCTAATTGACATCATTTTAGTCAATTTGAGGTGTACCTGTGGATGAATTTCAAGGCCTACCTTCAAACTCAGTGCCTCTTTGCTTGACACCATGGGAAAATCAAAAGAAATCAGCCAAGACCTCAGGAAAAACATTGTAGACCTCCACAAGTCTGGTTCATCCTTGGGAGCAATTTCCAAACGCCTGAAGGTGCCACATTCATCTGTACAAACAATAGTACGCAAGTATAAACACCATGGGACCACACAACCTTCATGGAGCTCAGGAAGGAGACACGTTCTGTCTCCTAGAGACTTTGGTGCGAAAAGTGCAAATCAATCCCAGAACAACAGCAAAGGACCTTGTGAAGATGCTGGAACAAACCGGCACAAAAGTATCTATATCGACATATCCTGAAAGGCCGCTGCGCCAAAACGGCCATAAAAAAGCCAGACTAACTGCACATGGAGACAAAGATTGTACTTTTTGGAGAAATGTCCTCTGTTCTGATGAAACAAAAATATAACTGTTTCGCCATAATGACCATCGTTATGTTTGGAGGAAAAAGGGGGAGGCTTGCAAGCTGAAGAACACCATCCCAACCGTGAAGCACGTGGGTGGCAGCATCATGTTGTGGGGGTGCTTTGCTGCAGGAGGGACTGGTGCACTTCACAAAATAGATGGCATCATGAGAACGGAAATTATGTGGATATATTGAAGCAACATCTCAAGACATCAGTTTGGATGTTAAAGCTTGGTCGCAAATGGGTCTTCCAAATGGAAAAGGACCCCAAGCATACTTCCAAAGTTGTGGCAAAATGGCTTAATGACAAAGTCAAGCTATTGGAGTGGCCATCACAAAGCCCTGACCTCAATCCTATATTAAATTTGTGGGCAGAACTGAAAAAGCGTGTGCGAGCAAGGAGGCCCACAAACCTGACTCAGTTACACCAGCTATGTCAGGAGGATTGGGACAAAATTCACCCAATTTATTGTGGGAAGCTTGTGGAAGACTACCTGAAACATTTGACCCAAGTTAAACAATTTATAGGCAATGCTGCCAAATACTAATTGAGTGTATGTAAACTTCTGACCCACTGGGAATGCGATGAAAGAAATAAAAGCTGTAAATCATTCTCTCTACTATTATTCTGACATTTCACATTCTTAAAATAAAGTGGTGATCCCAACTGACCTAAGACAGGGAATTTTTTACTATGATTAAATGTCAGGAATTGTGAAACACTGCATTTAAATGTATTTGGCTAAGGTGTATGTAAACTTCCGACTTCAATTTTATGGTCTTCTCTATTCGCAACAGAAAATTGACAGTCAAATGATTTGCCGTAAATAAAAGCAAGCACCAAATGCTTGATAAGTGTATGACATGTGAAAGCTTAATTACAATATTAGTGGGAATGGAATATAATTGGATAATTACAAGAAAGTTCAGATTGATGCAGCGTGTGGATCGCTATTTCTAAGAGCAATATGGACAATGCCCTGTGCTTGAAGTTGAATAGGCACTTTACTAACAAGGGGGCTTTGTTAGAGCACTATTTAAGAAATGAGAGAGGCTTACCGGTTTGACAGATGCAGTTATGTCATCCATATATTTTTGTCGATAGGCCTATAGCTATTTCCTCCCATTGGAAATAGTACTTCTGAAAGTACCATGCTTAGATTCATAATGACATTTCATATTGATTTCTTTGCAAACAGTGATAGTTTAGTTCCAAACAAGACACACTAGTTTTGCTTTGGAGAAACACTTAATATTTAATATTTTATTTTTTAATAGAATAGGTAGGCTTATTAACATAGTTATTGGTGATTCTACCAATGTAGTCAGATCTTAATTTTTATATTTTCAATAAATTAGCCCACTAACCACATGTTAATTATGTAGTTTAACCTATTGTGTAGGGCTTTGAATTGGTCAGCTAGTAGGCTATTTGCTAATAGGCTAATTATGTTCAGCCCACAGACAAGCTCAGGAACAAATTGGCTGGAGGCCAAACCTAGCTGTAGATTGTAAATTCAACCATCATTCAGATCATTCAAATGTGTGGATATAGGCCTAGTACTAAACTTGAAGAACTTGTGGTTTGTCTCTGAAATTGTAGTTGCTCACTAGTGCTATTTTTATTGCTATATAGCACTGGTCCTCTTACATTTAAATTCCAGGTTGCATATCACAATATTTAAGCGCATATCGGATGGTCTGCTCTGCCCATAAGTCACATCAAGCATAAGGTCACTTTAATTTTATTTTTTTTTTTACCCTGTTCTCTGTATTCAATGTATTCCATTTAAAATGTGGCTCCCAGTGTGGCTAGTTCCAGGGCTATTATGACGCATCTGACAGTTCCTTCTCTATATGTTCCTAGGGCAAGTGCAGGGGGGTTGCCTAGCAACACATGCCTCGGCAGGAGACAAGGTCTGCATATTCCCATGATTTGTGAATCTATCCGGACAGTACAGCTAGCGCGACAGCTAAAATGGCTTTTAAAAAATACGATCTAATAGGGAGAAGTAGCTAAAAAAATAACTACATTATGGTATTCACTTATCATAAACTATTTACATAATATAAATTTGTGTACACAGTTCTTACTTACCTACATTGATAATTTTAAGGGAGAAGTTTTTGTTTAAGCTGTTGGGTTTCTCACCTCTGCTACACCTATATATTATGTTACTGTCACTATTAGGGCTGTGACGGTATTTGTATAACCATGTAATCAATGATATTGGATGATTGTTGTTTTAATCAACTTCATAGAGTCGGCAAACTTTACTCAAAAGCAGCAAATTAAAAGGAAGCTGTTTTACGTCTAAACTCTGATATAAGGAGAGATAGGATGAGGAAAAACCCAGCCATAAAAACAATGACGGGTGCGGTTGAGTCTGTTTCCACATTAACATGGACTCTTTACAACATGTTTAAACTTGGCTGCTCCTTGGTTCAGCAAGCAAACAAATCTTCAGTTGCCTAGGCTATGCATAGGAGAATTTTATATCTATCTCAGTCAGTCATGGCCAAAAGATTTGAGAATGACACAAATATTAATTTTTACAAAGTCTGCTGCCTCAGTTTGTATGATGGCAATTTGAATATACTGCAGAATGATATGAAGAGTGGTCAGATTAATTGAAAAGTCCCTTTTTGCCATGCAAATGAGCTGAATCCCCCCAAAAAACATTTCCACTGCATTTCAGCTCTGCCTCAAAAGGACGAGCTGACATGTCAGTGATGCTCTCGTTAACACAGGTGTGAGTGTTGACGAGGACAAGGCTGGCGATCACTCTGTCATGCTGATTGAGTTCGAATAACAGACTGGAAGCTTCAAAAGGAGGGTGGAGCTTGGAATCATTGTTCTTCCTCTGTCAAATATGGTTACTTGCAAGGAAACACGTGCCGTCATCATTGCTTTGCACAAAAAGGGCTTCACAGGCAAGGATATTGCTGCCAGTAAGATTACATCTACATCAACCATTTATCGGTTAATCAAGAACTTCAAGGAGAGCGGTTCAATTGTTGTCAAGAAGGCTTCAGGGCGCCCAAGAAAGTCCAGCAAGCGCCAGGACCGTCTCCTAAAGTTGATTCAGCTGCGGGATCGGTGCACCACCAGTACAGAGCTTGCTCAGGAATGGCAGCAGGCAGGTGTGAGTGCATCTGCATGCACAGTGAGGTGAAGACTTTTGGAGGATGGCCTGCAGGAAGGGCAGCAAAAAAGCCACTTCTCTCCAGGAAAAACATCAGGGACAGACTGATATTCTGCAAAAGGTACAGGGATTGGACTGCTGGGGAAAAGTCATTTTCTCTGAATCCACTTTCTGATTGTTTGGGGCATCTGGAGAAGACAAGGTGAGTGCTACCATCGGATTTCAGAGGTCTTGAAAAACAAGGGTCAGCACTGCAAATATTGACTCTTTGCATCAACTTCATGTAATTGTCAATAACAGCCTTTGACACGTATGAAATGCTTGTAATTATACTTCAATGTTCCATAGTAACATCTGACAAAAATATCTAGACACTGAAGCAGCAAACTTTGTGAAAATTTATATTTGTGTAATTCTCAACTTTTGGCGACGACTGTACACATATGTACAGTGGCAAGAAAGAGTATGTGAACCCTTTGGAATTACCTGGACTTCAGCATAAATTCGTCATAAAATTTGATCTGATCTTCGTCTAAGTCACAACAATAGGCAGTCTGCTTAAACTAATAACACAAACAATTATACGTTTTCATGTCTTTATTGAACACTCCGTGTAAACATTCACAAAGCAGGGTTGGAAAAGTATGTGAACCCTTCGATTTAATAACTGGTTGACGCTCTTTTGGCAGCAATAACCTCAACCAAACGTTTTCTGTAGTTGTGGATCAGACCTGCACTACGTTCAGGAGGAATTTTGGACCATTCTTCATTCTAAAATTGTTTCAGTTTTTCAATACTCTCAGGATGTCTGGTGTGAACCGCTCTCAATGTTATGCCACAGCATCTCGATCTGTGTTTAGGTCAGGACTCTGACTGGGCCACTCCAGAAGGTGTGTTTTCTTCTTTTGAAGCCATTCTTTTGTTGATTTACTTCTATGTTTTGGGTTGTTGCATCACCCAACTTCTGTTGAGCCTCAGTTGGTGGACAGATGGCCTTATATTCTCCTGCGTAATGTCTTGATGAACTTGGTAATTCATTTTTCCGTCGATGATAGCAAGCTGTCCAGGCCCTGAGGCAGCAAAGCAGCTCCAAACCATGATGCTCCCTTCACCAAACTTTACAGATGGGATGAGGTTTTGATGTTGGTGTGCTGTGCCTTTTTTTTCTCCACACATAGTGTTGTGTGTTCCTTCCAAACAACTCAACTGTAGTTTAATCTGTCCAGAGTATTTTGCCAGTAGCACTGTGGAACATCCAGATGCTCTTTTGCGAACTTCAGACTTGCAGCAATGTTTTTTTGGACAGCAGTGGCTTCTTCCGTGGTGACCTCCCATGAACACCATTCTTGTTTAGTGTTTTACGTATCGTAGACTCGTCAACAGATGTTAGCATGTTCCAGAGATTTCTGTAAGTCTTTAGCTGACACTCTAAGATTCTTCAGGACGGCAACAGTGCTGAACTTTCTCACTTCATAGACAATTTGTCTTACCGTGGACTAATGAACATCAAAGGCTTTTAGATATACTTTTGTAACCCTTTCCAGCTTTATGCAAGTCAACAATTCTTAATCTTGTTTTTTTTTTAAATCTCTTTTGTTCGGGGGATGGTTCACATCAGGCAATGCTTCTTGTGAATAGCAAACTCAAATGATTGTACTCCAGTTAGCTTTTGGAGAAGTCCTTAGCCTAGGGGTTCATATACTTTTTCCAACTATATAATGATTGCTATTCGACCAATTTTTATGATGGTGACTTCAGTCATTTGACTGACAAAACCGCCATCCAAAATGCCATGACCTTCACATTTGGGGCGGCAGGTAGCCTGGTGGTTAGCGCGTTGGGCCAGTAACCGAAGGGTTGCTGGATCGAATCCCCAAGCTGTCATTCTGCTCATGAACAAGGCAGTTAAGTTAACCCACTGTTCCCGGGTAGGCTGTCATTGTAAATAATAATTTGTTCTTAAATGACTTGCCTAGTTAAATAAAGGTAAAAAATATATATAAAAACAGCCCTAGTCGTCATTTTACTTGTCTTTCATTGTTGAGTAAATAAATACAATTTCTCTTACTCCCCTCTTTTCTACCTAGGCTACATTCACTACCAGCCGTCCAAGGACCGCCTTCGGCCCCACCTGCTCGAGATGCTGGTCCAGCTGCCCCCTAACTCTGTGACCGAGGTGACCATGCAGTTTGAGAGGGCACTCCTCAAGTGGACCGAGTACACCCCCGACCCCAACCATGGCTTCTACGTCGGGTACCACTTGACTTTGACTTTGATTCATGTTCACTTTTTACAGAAACTGAAAAAGGGCAATGCTATGGGTGAAGTTCTGTACTCTATCGGTCTCTGTCTAATGAAATGCAAACTGTGATGGAAATTTTAGGTATAAATACATTTTTCATGTTTGCCTAGTGCTGTCAGCTTTTATACGTGCCCTTTTCTCTTGTCTTGCTTCAATTCTGATTGAAGATGGGGCCATTGCTGAAATTGAGATGCTACTTGCTTGTAGTCTCTCGATGTTCAGGTGCAGTAGAAGATATCTGATTAAATGTTGTCCCTCGCTTCAGGTCTTCTGTTATCAGCGCTCTCGTGCCCAGTGTCGTTGCCATGGATACCAACAGCACTCGGGAATGCCCACTTTTCAGCAGCTTGTGAGTAATGAGGCTGTTTTTTTAAGTAGTGTTTGAGCACTTACGTAGTAGTTGTCTTAAGTGTGTTAGTTTATCACCTGAGGTAATGCAATTTGAATGCATCTAAAGGAAATTACACCAAACAAAATCCTATATTAAAAGTAGTGTACTATTCCTCAATTCCATTGATTTGAAATGGAATTGACCCCTAACTCTCATACACCACAAGGGAGAGTTAAAGCACTCATTATGCATTTGGGTCCCAAGGTTTTAATATGACCAATAATTTAATATGACCAATCACCAATCATCATCATTAATATGACCATATCGTTATGTTTGGAGCAAAAAGGGGGAGGCTTGCAAACCGAAGAACACCATCCCAACCGTGAAGCATGGGGGTGGCAGCATCATGTTGTGGGGGTGCTTTGCTGCAGGAGGGACGGGTGCACTTCACAAAATAGATGGCATCATGAGGGGGGGAAATTTTGTGGAGATATTGAAGCAACATCTCAAGACATCAGTCAGGAAGTTAAAGCTTGGTCGCTAATGGATCTTCCAAATGGACAATGACCCTAAGCATACTTCCAAAGTTGTGGAAAAATGGCTTAAGGACAACAAATTCAAGCTATTGGAGTGGCCATCACAAAGCCCTGACCTCAATCCTATAGAACATTGTGGGCAGAACTGAAAAAGCGTGTGCAAGCAAGGAGGCCTACAAACCTGACTCAGTTTCACCAGCTCTGTCAGGAGGGATGGGCCAAAATTCACCTAACTTATTGTGGGACACTTCTGGAAGGCTACCCAAAACATCTGACCCCAAGTTAAACAGTTTGAAGGCAATGCTACCAAATACTAATTGAGTGTATGTAAATTTCTGACCCACTGGGAATGTGATGAAAGAAATAAAAGCTGAAATTAATCATTCTCTCTACAATTATTCAGACATTTCACATTCTTAAAATAAAATGGTGATCCTACCTGACCTAAAACAGTGAATTTTTACTAGGATTAAATGTCAGGAATTGTGAAACTGAGTTTAAATGTATTTGGCTAAGGTGTATGTAAACTTCAGATGTAAACTTGCAGATTACAGATTGCCTTTGCCGATCACTCATCTTCCTTCATCAGTGAGTCAATGGCTTGAATAGTCATTGACTCACTCACTCACGCATTGAAAAAGAACAAGATGGAGTCACAATCCATGCAAGCCGCACCTGTGTGCTCAGGAACTCCACCTCCCACAGGAAGAGTCAATATACAGTACGTGGTGGGTTCGTCAGGTTTTCGGTTCACCCTGACATTTCCATTCCTCTTCTGACAACAGAACTTGACCAACTGCTCACCAGGCACAGCAAGGGATACCCGGACTGTTCTGCTATTCCAAGGATGTGTAACCGAAGAGATACCACGTGTGGGCACAGAATACAGTACATAGCCTTCCCCCTGTGGGCCTCTATTTCGGCATCGTTTCACGCTGCTCTGAGACAAGCATGGAGAAACGAATATTCCATGATATTCTTAAGATATTTGTTGACTGAATATAAGTAAGTGATGATTATTTAGCAGACAAGTTAGGTTTCTCCAGAAATAAATAATTCTAAATAACTGGCTTTATTTACAAATTAGTGAGAATGTCTCACCCCATGTTCAAGAATTGCCTTTTTCTCGCTCGTGCTGGGTTAAATGAAAACAAAATCTCAAATATTTTTACTTTTAAAACAGAGATTTATTATTATTAATTAATTTATAATGATATAAAAGCCCCTTAGATATTCTCACAGATCCTAACGGAAAATGCTCCTTAGATATTAATATAGAGTCCTCATCCTCTAAATGTAATTATTGGCTGAAAGTCACATCATTGAAAACATATTTTAAGGTACATTGTTGGTCTTATTTATTTAAAGAGCATATTGAAGTTAGAAGCAAAAGCCTACAACTATTTTAGTACTGTTTCGGCTGCTCTGAGACTAGCACAACACAGAGATTCTTTAGCTAAATAGCCCAGTACTGTACTGCCGGACATCACGTTGTGCAGTGTAGAGGTCGACCGATTAATCGGAATGGCCGATTTAATTAGGGCCGATTTCAAGTTTTAATAGCAATCGGTAATCTGCATTTTTGGGCACCGATTATGGCCGATTGCATTGCACTCCACGAGGAGACTGCGTGGCAGGCTGACTACCTGTTACGCGAGTGCAGCAAGGAACCAAGGTAAGGTGGTAGCTAGCATTAATTGTTTTTTAATAAGTTTAATCTTAACATAATCACTAGTTCACTACACATGGTTGATGATATTACTAGTTTATCTAGATGGTCCTGCGTTGCATATAATTGATGCAGTGCCTGTTAATTTATCATTGAATCACAGTCTACTATGCCAAACGGGTGATTTAACAAGCTCATTCGTGAAAAAAGCACCGTCGTTGCACCAATGTGTACCTAACCATAAATATCAATGCCTTTCATAAAATCAATACACAAGTATACATTTTTAAACGTGCATATTTAGTTAATATTGCCTGCTAACATGGATTTCTTTTAACTTGGGAAATTGTGTCACTTCTCTTGCGTTCTGTGCAAGCAGAGTCAGGGTATATGCAGCAGAATTGTACATAATTATGACATAACATTGAAGGTTGTGCAATGTAACAGCAATATTTAGATAAGTTTTGTTTTCTAAGTGATTTTACCATATTAATTACCTAAGGCTCATATTTCTGTGTTATTATATTATAATTAAGTCTATGATTTGATAGAGCAGTCTGACTGAGCGTTGGTAGGCAGCAGCAGGCTCGTAAGCATTCATTCAAACAACACTTTCCTACATTTACCAGCAGGTCTTCGCTGTGCTTCAAGTATTGCGCTGTTTATGACTTCAAGCCTATCAACTCCCGAGATTACGCTGGTAATACTCAAGTACCTATTAGAACATCTAATATTCAAAGGTATATGAAATACAAATGGTATAGAGAGAAATAGTCCTATAATAACTACAACCTAAAACTTCTTACCTGGTAATATTGAAGACTCGTGTTAAAAGGAACCACCAGCTTTCATATGTTCTAAGCGAGGAACTAAAACGTTAGCTTTTTTACATGGCACATATTGCACTTTTACTTCTCCAACACTTTGTTTTTGCATTATTTAAACCAAATTGAACATGTTTCATGATTTATTTGAGACTAAATTGATTTTATTAAGTTAAAATAAGTGTTCATTCAGTATTGTTGTATTTTATATATATAAAATTGGCCGATTTTTAATCTGTAACTGCTTTTTTTTGGTCCTCCAATAATCGGTATCGGCGTTGAAAATCATAATCGGTCGACCTCTAGCTACAGTGCCATATTTTCTGTTCCATCCTAACAGTTTTTCATGGAATAGAAACACCATTTTAATCAAATGAATTAAGCAAGTACCAGTCAAAGGTTTGGACAAACCTACTTATTCAAGGATTTTTCTATATTTTTACTGTTTTCTACATTTTAGAGTAGCAGTGAAGACATCACAACTATGAAATAACACATATGGAATCAGTTAAGAACAAACTTCTATTTACAAGGACAGCATACTCCCCTTCCTCCCCAACATGGATTTGAACCCCGGTCTCACGCATGCCCTGCATTCTGTAGTACAGACATGGCTTGCTCTCCCTTATGTAAGGAATTAGGCACATTCCAATGTTTACTACAGTATGTATTGTAGACTGCACAGTAGCCTAATAAAATAATGATAAAAAAACTCTTTCAAAATGCAGATGTTGATTTAGTTATGGATCCATAACAAATTACTATGGGAATAAATATCACTCATTTACAGAATTATTGGAACAAAGTTGTCTATAATGAAGGCAAACCATTTAGAATCCTTCAATCCTATAGCCTACTCCCGAACGTCATGTTGTATGTACATTGCCGTATTTTCCATTCCATCCTAACGGAAACCCTGAGGGTTTCGTTTTTCATTTTTCTCTGAATAGAAACACCATAATATAAATCAATCCCATATACTATGTTATTACAAAAAAGGTTTTAAATTCTCTGGTAATGCCAGTAAGGAATACTATCAAATGCCTCTCAAAGATGCCATCTGGGGATCAAACTAGCAATAACTTGCAGTAACAGAAAAAAGGGCTGAGAATTAAATGATGTGCCACAGAATGCTGCGGCAGCACACAAGGTGTACTCCAGTCTGACTCTACTTTTAAAGGAGGAACCACTGTAGGTTATTGTAATAAGACATTTCATTTGCATAGGACTTTTCTTTACAGAGGAATCTCACTAGCTCTACATTGGCAAAAATAAAGGCATTCAATTTTAAATATTAAAAACACATTTTTTAAATTAAACATAACTCATCTTGTCTTTCTTCCCAGTTTCCCCTGTAAAGAGGAGTCAAGTTACTTCATGCGGGTCTACACGGAACCCTTGCTGGTGAACCTGCCCACCCCTGACTTCAGCATGCCCTACAACGTCATCTGCCTCACTTGCACTGTGGTGGCCGTGGGTTACGGTTCCCTCTACAATCTCCTGACCCGCACCTTCCAGGTGGAGGAGCCCAGTCCGGGCCTGGCCAAACGGCTAGCCAACATCATCCGCAGGCTACGGGGTGTGCCACTGCTGTGATGAGCCAAAATGCTAACTTAAACAACAACAGCAGAGGTCGGTGGCTACATCACTTGGGAACTGTGAGTGTAAGTTTCAGGAAGATAACGCTGGAAGCTTCGACAAAGAAAATAAATTACTCTTAAGTTTGTTTCGTGAATGATAAAGGAGTTGATGAACAATGAAGTCTCTAATGAAGTGTCATGGATTCGATGGACGTTAAAGGCTTTTTCTTGCCCGTGAGAAGCAAAAAGGGTGGCCTTTCTTCAGTGCACTACTACTGCTGTTGGTCTAGTTAAACAGAGAATAATGTATTTTTCATGTTTAAGGCAGGAACCAAAGTGTTTGCTCCAGGGTTTCAGTGGGGACAGATGGCTACAAGAATCACAGCAAGCTCATATTGGTTCCTGGAAAAAGTAATTGTCTGTTATAGATCACTAGGAAGCCATTGCTCTGAGGCCGTACGTATCAAGCGTCCCGGAGTATGAGTGCATTCTAGGATCGTTGTGTTCTAGAAAACAACTGGTCCTAAATCAGCACTCCTACTCTGAGACGTTTGGTAAATTTCGGCTCTAGATTCATCTCTTAAATCTTTACTGAGATAAATAAGGTTTGTGTTTTTAGTTGATGTTGAAATGCTAAATGCACTGACTTACAGAACTTTCATAAACAGTTGTCTATTGTTTTGATACGTGGGATTTCGTATCACATTTGTTCATTAATCATAGAACCAGTCAAAACGTTTGCACTTGTAGAAAACCCCCAAATCTCTACTGGAAACGACTGTTGATTTTTTAACTTGCGTTTGTCCAAATTTCTGTTCGAAGTTGTAGTGTTCTCTAATTGGCATTACCTTTTGGTAAGCCTTTGTAGCACAAATACCCAACAGACAACATTTAAAAAGATGAGTTTGCCATGCATTTCTATTAGGAACTTGACTAAGGCTAAGCACCCGCCATGCATTTACTTTTTAACACTGCTCGTTCTTTGTATGTTAAACTGCTTGATATATTAATTTTACTGAACAACATTCAAATGTGTGAACATATATTGGGTAACCTTGGGTATATAAAAAAATAATACATCTATAAAACTGGTCAACTGACCAAACATTTGTCATTTTTGTTTTAATCCAATGGCTTTAAGGCAAGGCACCACACCCTAATGAGGTACATTTTCTCCCCCTTATTCATATCACAATTTTACTAGTTGAATGTAGACACAAACATAATACTTTTTGTATTACAACTTTCCTGAAATGTTGTATTAAAATATGCAAATGAGGCTCTCATTAAATATGTGCACATTTGCATATACTGCAAATCTGTTTTTCTGGACACTGGATGAAGTCAGCCTAAATTATTTGGTGTCATTTTGTTAAGACACTCCAGAACCGGACGTGTTGTGGATAAATATTTTTTTAATCTTTCTATCTGTGAAATACTAAAGTCACATATGTAAAATGCATTTTAGGTGTGTTTTTTTTTTAAGAAAATGTGATCTAGAATAAAACATTTACAACATATCAACAATTCCCTCTACACAAGTCTGGAGAATATATCTAAGGATAACCACACAAAATTTGGTAAATGCAGAAGCTTCTGAAGCTGAGAAAAAACATGTTTTCATGTGGGAAGGTCTGACTTTTGGGAAATGGCAGTTAAAGAGCAGTACAAGGAATTTATCTTAGCAAATGCAAAACACCTAATTATAGACCCAATCGCAATTTCTTCAAAGTTAGTTACTACATATAGTCCAGATTGTAACTTTCTCTACGAAATGGGATTTTAATTGCCTGACGACTAAAACTGAGTTCTGGTCTTCCGCTGCTCAATTGTTCCCTACATACAATCTGAGACTGCAATCATTGAAGTTGTTTTGGGTGATGTCAAAATGAGGGAGGGGTGTTGTACAAAGCAAAGTCATTAGCGATTGAATTGTCTCTAACTAATCACAGTATCAAAGCCAATGATGCATTTTCAAACTTAGCTTTACCCACGTGTGTTCTGCTCTGGCCCAACCCATTGGTTTTTGGGACCAATCAGATGGTCTAGAATATATTTCCATGTAACGTTTTGCCGGCGCAAGGGGTTTAGGTAGCCAGGCAAGGCTTTTGAATTATGTATTACTAAATGTAGTAAGCTTCGAAATTATGGATTTATGTCCATTTGAATGACGGTAGTATGATAAACTAAATCAAATAAACATTTACATCAAGTTTGGACATTTTTATGTTTACATTTTGAAATACCTAATTTAGGGACAAAAATACCCCAAAATTCTAAATCGATAAGTAGATGCAAACGAAGTAAGTTAATCCTGTGGTGCCTCGCCTTAAAAGAAGAAATACATGGAGGCTTGTAGAGGGGCCATGTGAATCTCAATTGTCTCAGACTAGGATCAGGTCACTCCTGTCCATATAATATTATCCATTATGATCCAAGTCAACACTCATTCTAGATCAGCACTCCTACTCTCGGTTGATACATACAGCCCATTGAAAGTCGAATTGTGCCCTTGATGAATGCTGTGAATGCCTGCTTCTCAGTCTAAAACATTATTTTTGGACTGCTAGGAGAACCCTTGAGGATTCCTGAGAATAAATTATGAGGAACCACTTGGCTGCAACTAAGCATGGATCAACTGTATCAATATATAGCAAAAGAGTATTCCCGACATACAGGGGTATCATCACCCCAAAAATCTGAGGGGGCACAAAGTACGTAAGGATGGCTGCGGGGTGCTCTGGAAGTTAGACAATTTTTCATTTTTCAAATACCTGAAATTGCTTTTTCCTGCAATCTAGAGCCATAATCATTATGCTTAATTCTATTTTATTTTTTATTTTAAAGACTTTCTGCATGCTCTTGAGCTGTCTTTATCCTCCTAACTGGTGGTTCCTTTTTTTTAAGAAACAAAATATCCTACCCTGCATCTCGGCAAAAATCTTGGTAGAAGATTTCGAAACACGCATCCAGTTCGTCATTACATTTTAGTTATTGCTTGTTTTTCTAAAGTCTACCAACCTTTCCAGAAGGCATGCCAGCTAAGTTAGTTAGACAAGCTAGCTACTCTTACTTAACCTGAAAAGGCTTCTTGGTAGCTAGTTATGAGGTTGGGAGATTGGGAACCTACAGTATCTGGGCTAGCTTGAAGCCAACTTCATAAAATTGCTAGGTGGGGTTTTAGGCTGGGTTTCTGTGACATCTGCTGACATAAAGGAATTATAAATACATTTGATTGATAGTATTACATAGAGACACATTTATTTTAAATAAACATTTAAAAATATATATTTTTAAACTGGACAAATCTGAAGGGGCACATATGCCTCTGACGACATAACATGTCATAAGCATTCAAAACGACTGATGTAATTTTATGACAAGCCATAGAGTATGGATCTATTCAGTAGAAGGTAACATTACATTTCTACTTGAATGTTCTGTTTCATGAAGAATAGATCATTTCCCTATTCTATCTGATAGAGTAGGCAATGTGTCATCACTATTCATTCTATTTCTATCTGTAATGTTCAGAACGTTTCACATCACTGAATACACCCCAGGTCCAGGAGTTCACTTTCTGTAATTCCATCTCAATTGCCCCAGTTATGGAAGTGCGTGTATGTGGAGGGTAGGGGAGGGAGCGGCTGATTCCTTTCTCTATAAACAAACTTGGCCTAACTCCTGCCAAGTTCCAGCAGAACAGACAGACACAGAGATCCCTTTCTTTGCCAGCCAGTCATTTTCTCTCTTGCATGTGTTTGGCACTCTAGAGTGGAACAAAAAAGCCCTCTGCATTCCTAATCAGTGATGGTCATGTCCGGTTTAATAGCTCTGCTTAACTCTGTCCGTTTAGGCAGGGAAGTGGGTATACCTTGGCAGGGAGCATAGACACTTTGTGCAGAGTTGAAGGTTAGGGGAGGTGTAGTAGCACACTAGAATGTTTTCTACAGCTTTTCTTTAGACCAAATCACTGGTCAAATAGAACTATATGTACTGACTCTGGTGGACAGCCAGTACATACTTGAGCAATTTCCATTCTTGGAGTGTTCCATAATTTGTTATTGTAGCTCAGTGCCGCCATAAAAAAACCCATAAAAAGGCATCTCAGACACTCAATACGTCCACCAACAAGGTCATAAATGCACAGGAATGTATTTAAAGGCTACACAGATGGTTTTATTGATTGGAATACAAACAAGAACAAAAAACACCCCCTCTAAAAAAAAAAAAGCCAACAAGCATTCTTGTTCTTGAAAGAGAAGGAGTCTATTAGCATTGTCACTAATCTCCCGACCCAAACCTTGCCGTCCTATGAACATGGCTCGCTGCAGGCGTGGCCGCAGGTTGTCCGGCAACACTTCTGTTCTTCTGGGCACTGGCCGTCATGGTAACAGTACTCAGCACACATAGGGGTCCCCTTGGGCAGGGCACATCGACCGGGCTTCACTGTGGTAACAGAAAAGAGGTGTTCAGTTATACTGTAGCAACATTGGTCTATAGTAACAACTTGTCTGTACACTGACTGTTCCCATTTGAAGTCTTACTATTACAATGCTCAAGGTCATATGGACTCTATAGACATACATGGCTCTGGGAATTCTAAAGTGTCTCAGCTCTAAAAAGAGTATATGAAATGGATCTTCCCATGTGCATGACATGTACATAACTAGCCCAGCTTTCTTGTTTCCAGAGTAATGCAGCAATAATGGATGGGGCGTATCTGTCACTTTGGGACCATCTCCTACCTGTGTAAGGTGTAATGCACTCATGCCCACATCCGTTGTGGCAGCATTTTTCATCATTGGAGCAGTCACTGTCGTTGGAACAGAACTCCGCACACATCCCTGAGCCCCATAGTCTGCGAGGACACATTCCTGGCTTTGCTTTTGGTACACAATTTGCAGAGCAGACATGTCAGGGAACCCAACTTACTGCAAAAGGACATGAACATATGAATACAATTGGACTACCATTTTCTGAAAATCTCATATGTGTGGAGATGGTTAGCCTACTATAAATAGGCATTTGCATTTGTAGGAAGAATGCAGACTCCAAGTATTTTTGTGTCTAAGTATAGGAATCATCCGTGTTTTTCACATATCACCCATGAAAATGCATGACAGCATTCTGAACGCTGTTAATAAACCAGTCAGGTTCTTACTGAAGGCAGGTGGGACACACACGGCGCCACAGTCAAAGACACAGCACTTGTCATCTCCAGGACAGTCCTTGTCACAGACACATCCCTTGTGTGACGGCACGACGTTCAGAAGCCGTGGGCAGTGACCTGCCTTCTGGAGGGTCGGCACTGTGAGAGAGCAGGAGGTATCGTGAACTGTGGAGACCTCATATCAAGTTAATTACGGTGTAATTACGCAGTAACACAGCAACCTTGTGGTTATGGGTTACAAAACCAATTTCAGCTAATATTTTTTCTCTCAACAGAAGCTTTTTAGTTCACACGTAGACTCTGTATATGCTTTCAACCAGCAAATTAAAGTCATATATTTAGTAAGTAACAACAAAATAGGTTGCAAATGGGCTTATGCACAACTATAGCCTAGTGTGTCTCACCACATAGGTACGCCTACAAGAAAGCAGTCAAATGTAGTAGGCCATAATTTAAAAAATCTGTTTCATGACAAATAATGCAAAGTAATTAGAACTACTCACCTGTAGATTTGCCTCCAGTTTCAGCAGCAGAGACTATTTTCAAATCTACAATTGCCAACAGAACAATAGCCAAAGCACAAAGCGCTGAGGAATTCATCTCCATGCGGACTTCAAGACTGGAGTCTACTTGTTGGAGCAAATTCTCCAAATCGATGACATAAAAAGGGGGAGAGACCAAAAGAGAGACGAACGCACAGGGAACAATGCGCCTGTAGGGTCCCTATGCCCCTCAATTTACATTCCGAGTTCGGAGCCGAACACGCGCTAAGGTCACATGTAATAACAATAATTCATAGATGGAAAAAGGGGTCCCCCAAATGGATATAAATTCATAATTGGACAGAAAGGGACTCACCTTTCCCAAATCCATGAGCAAAAGCAAATATTGTTAACCTAAAACTAAGGGTTTTTGTGTGGTTTCCTTAGATAAGAAATTGGTTAATATTACAGTGCCTTCAGAAAGTATTCTTACCTCTTGACTTATTCCACATTTTGTTGTATGAATTCTAAATGGACTAACTCTATTTTTTTCTCTAACCCATATACACACACAATACCCCATAATGACAAAGTGAAAACATGTTTTTAGAAATGTTTGCAAATGTATTAAAAATTAAATGTAGAAATACATAATTTACATAAGTATTCACACCCCTGAGTCAATACTTTGTAGAAGCACCTTTGGCGGCGATTACAGTCTTTTTGGGTTAGTCTCTAAGAGCTTTGCACACAATATTCGCCAATGTATTATTTAAAAAAGTCTTCATGTTCTGTCATTGCTAGACAGACATTTAAGTCTTGCCATAGATTTTAAAGCCAAAACTGTAACTAGGCCCACTCAGGAACATTCAATGTCATCTTGGTCAGAAACTTGGTTATTGTCCTGCTGAAAGGTGAATTTGTCTCCCAGTGTCTGTTGGAACACAGACTGAACCAGGTTTTCCTCTAGGATTTTGCCTGTGCTTATACCTCTATTCCATTTAATTTTATCTTAAAGAACTCCCTAGTCCATGCCGATGACAAGCCTACCCATAACAGAATGCAGCGACCACCATGCTTGAAAATATGAAGTGGTGCTTAGTAGCTAGGTTTCCGTCCAATTAGCAACACATTTTCATGCGAGTATTCAAAAATCAAGTTATTTTTATTTGTGAAATGGCTGCCAAGCATCGACGATCATGTCACCCAAATAAGACTCAATATTTATTGGAAAGGAGCATCAAAGCTCATCTTGCATTTTTCAACACCCTGTGAAGTTCATCATAACTTATTTCATCTGTTGCCTAATAAACTGCATGCTTTCCCGACGAGTCGTAGTGGGAGGATGTCATCGTGTGACTCCAAGTTTACTTCAATGGTTATTATATCAATATTTAGGCATAAAAGCGTTTCCACCGACATTTCTCACATAATTCATTTTACAGACACAAAAAGTACCCACCTTGTCTAGCGTGTTTTGTAGACATTTGGAAAGTTTACCGACAAATTTTCTGTTTCTTTAAGGCATCTCATTACATTTTTCTCGCATAAATAGGTTGAATGGAAACCTGGTTAGTGGTGGGTTGTGTTGGATTTGCCCCAAACACGACGCTTTGTATTCAGGACCAAAAGTGAATTTCTTTGTCACATTTTTTTGCAGTATTACTTAGTGACTTGTCGCTAACTGGATGCGTGTTTGGAAATATTTATATATATTTATATATTTATTATATATATTTATTTGGTGCAGGCTTCCTTTTTTTCACACTGTCATTTAGGTTAGTATTGTGGAGTAACTACAATGTTGACCCATCCTCAGTTTTGTCATATTAAACCATTAAACTCTGTAACTGTTTTAAAATCACCATTGGCCTCATGGTAAAATCCCTGAGCAGTTTCCTTCCTTTCCGGCAAGTTAGAAAGGACGCCTGTATCTTGGTAGTGACTGGATGTAATCCCTGAGCAGTTTCCTTCCTTTCCGGCAACTGAGTTAGGAAGGACGCCTGTATCTTTGTAGTACCATCCAAAGCCTAATTAATGTGCTCAAAGGGATATTCAGAATCTCCTTTGTTTATTTTCACACATCTATCAATCATTGACAAAACTCCCTGGTCTTTGTGGTTGAGTCTATGCTTGAAATTCCCTACTCGATTGAGGGACCTTACAGATAGTTGTATGTGTGGGGTACAGAGATCATGTTAATCATAATTATTGAACATGGAATGAGTCCATGCAACTTATGCAATTTGTTAAGCACCTTTTTTACTCCTGAACTTATTTAAGCTTGCCATAGCAAAGAGGTTGAATACTTATTGACTTAATACATTTCAGATTAAGTTTTAATTATTATTTTTTCATTCTACAAACAAAGTTCCACTTTGGAGTTAGTGGCACACAATCTCAATTTAAAACATTTAAAATTCAGACTGTAACACAACAAAATATGGAAAAAGTAAAGAGGTGTGAATACTTTCTGAAGGCACTATTCCATACCCTCAACATTCAAGCCAAAATTTGATGCAACCGATTAGTAAGTAAACGTCCATAGTGTTTTTTCAACTGAGTTTGTAGGTCAGTGACCACGTTTACAGTATTCCGGATAGTAGCTCATATCCCGCTTAAGGTCTTATTTGCTATAAGCTGTTTACATGCACCTTTTGATATCCCACTTACGAGTATCCCTCTATCCATGAATACAAATAACATTCCTCATTTAAATTCATATGGGTTAAATGGAATAGTAACTGAAATATGGACACTCACTGTAGGCCTATAACCTCTCACATGTAGTGTAATATTAACTCCTGCAGAATTATGCATTTCTTGCAGTAAAATAATGGACTGAATTTTTATTTTGTCTCTGGAACAGGAGTGGAGAAATATATGATTTATTTATTTCAGCATCTTGAGAAAATGCAAATGTGCATGTAATGTGTTATCTTTGACACTTATGCAAGCCGACAGTATTTCAACCAAATAAATTATGCACCCAAGGCAAACTGAAGTATTAGCGGAAACGTATTGCATCGTTTTCTCAGCTTTTCATTTCCTTATACCCGGTCAAACAGATGACACAATATTTCTACTGTTTTTTTTACCGATGGCCTGGACCCTTAACATTCTTGCTACACGAATGTACTGCCTATCAATTTAAGACATTATTCTGATGAGCACTGCTTTATTTAGTATTCTAGGGAAACAATACTTATTTTCCACCATAATTTGCAAATAAATTCATAAAAAATCCTACAATGTGATTTTCTGGATTTTTTTCCTCATTTTGTCTGTCATAGTTGAAGTGTACCTATGATGAAAATTACAGGCCTCTCTCATCTTTTTAAGTGGGAGAACTTGCACAATTGGTGGCTGACTAAATACTTTTTTGCCCCACTGTATGTGTCCACTCAAAAAACAATACTTGAATGTCCTGAATAAAAACAGGATATTGGTGTGCATGTAAACATGGTCACTGACAAATGATTTCTGTGGGTGAAAATCCCTATGCCTATAAACTAAATGTGTCAAAATAGGTGGAGAGATTTTGGGGCAGTGGTTGGAGTCCGTTGATTGTTTTGTGTAGTAATTATGATTTTTGGAAAACTATAATTAATCTTTAGGAATAGGCCTACACATAAATAGGCCTACATATATCACATAGGCCTACATAACCAATTGCTGACAGGTGTATACATTCTTGCACACAGCCATGCAATCTCCATAGACTAACATTGTCAGAAGAATGCCCTTACCGAAGAGCTTTCAATTTGCAACCGTCTATTTGGCACCGTCATAGGATGCCACCTTTCCAAGTCAGTTCATCAAATTTCTGTCCTGATAGAGCTGCCCTGGTCATTTGTAAGTGCTATTATTGTGAAGTGGAAACATCTAGGAGCAACAACGGCTCAGCTGTGAAGTGGTAGACCACACAAGCTCACAGAACGGGACTGCGGAGTGCTGAAGCATGTAGCGCCGAAAAATCGTCTGTCCTACCTGCCTGAATGCATAGTGCCATCTGTAAAGTTTGGTGGACAAGCAATAATGGTGTGGCTGTTTTTCATGGTTCGGGCTATGCCCCTTTGTTCCAGTGAAGGGAAATCTTGACACTACAGCATACAATGACATTGTAGACGATTCTGTGCTTCCAACTTTGTTCCAACAGTTTGGCGAAGGCCCTTTCCTGTTTCAGCATGACAGTGCCCCCCCGTGCACAAACTGAGGTCTATACGGAAGTGGTTTGTCGAGATCGGTGTGGAAGAACTTGACTGGCCTGCACAGAGCACTGACCTCAACCCCATCGAACATCTTTGGGATGAATTGGAACGCAGACTGCGAGCCAGGCCTAATCGCCCAACATCAGTGCCTGACCTCACTAATGCTCTTGTGGCTTAAATGGAAGCAAGTCCCCACAGCAATGTTCCAACATCTAGTGGAAAGCCTTCCTAGAAGAGTGGCTGTTAGCAGCAAAGGGGGGACCAAATCTATATTAATGAGATGTTTGACGAGCAGGTGTCAACATACACTAAATTACCAAAAGTATGTCATGTTTATGATGGGCAGACCAATGTGTTTTTCATTTGACTACACTGACATCTAGTGGCTGAGGATGAACAACTATTTAGCAGACGGCAGACTAGATGCTCAACATTGGATTTTCTTCCATAATCACTTTTACAACGTAAACCTCTATCAACATAGTAATACTGCTACTGTATTTCAACTTGCCTCAATTTTTTTTTAGGAATATACACGTCATTCTATATGACTAAATAAAACTCCACTTAGGTTAAACACAGGCTGCATGAGCAAATGTTTAAGAGGAGCCTATTGCTTAATTGCTTAATAATATATAACATGTTATGGTTGATAGTGATGGAAAATGCATGTATCAGGGGAAGGGAATTTGGTCAAATCGGGCTGAGACTTTAGTTGGGTAGCAACATATGCTACTTGCTACACAGCAATTTACAGAGCATTGTTGCGTTTGTCAAGGGCCACCAAGACTTCTAAGGTCAGCCAGGAACCAATTCATAGCAGGGTCCAATTTTCCAGTCCATACAGTAGCTCATCACCCTGCCAGCATTACATGGAGATAGGCCCAATACTGAAAATAAATATTTCACTAACCCCATTATGGTCTGAAACACAGGATGTTATATGCATGTAGAATTAAATACTGTATACTTTTTTTCCTTCTCAAACAAACCAAGTATTGGTGTTAAAAACGTGTTTTATTCCACATGCAGGCGTTTGTCATTTGTTTGATATACCGTACATACCGTCCAGTTTCCATAAAGCTCTCATTAACATAAATTACATGTTTACATGTCATAGACATAATTATACATGCAATAATTTAGAATTTCTTAAAATCATGTACAATAAAGCTCCCAAGATTAATCTGAAGGCAAAGTTATGCTATCTTGTAGCCTATTAGAGCATCGTCATCCCCCACCAAAATATTCTGAAAGAATTTAAGATAAATCCTACATTTTTGGCCCCTGTTCCCACCAAACATGAGATACCAGCTTCTAGGACTTCTCTATGAGAGATTACAGAAGGTTTACATGATATTGGATTTCAGATGAGAGCCAGGCTAGATGTGCATCCCACATGGCACCCTATTCCTTATATAGTGCACTACTTTTGACCAGAGTCCTATGGGCCCTGGTCAAAAGTATTCTGGTCAAAAGAAGTGCACTAAATTGGGAATATGGTACCATTTGGACTCCCCACTCTGAGATTGCCCTGTCTCTCTGATTCAGCTCCTTGATCTTGATCTAAAGTAGTGTCTGCCTGCTCAAGCAATATAGTTCACTCTGTCACATCCCACCACAAGCAGAGAAGCCCTATGTAAGCATTACGTGGTTACTGCCACTAGAGATAGGAAGTACATCATTACACAACACTGTATCTGCTCAATTATTAGTAGGGTCATGAAAATGACAGTGGAAATGTGCAAGGTATTTGTAATGATAATTGTAAGGCAATTGTAAGTTTGTGGTTGTCTGTTCTGGAGAGTAGGGCAACATGTACAGTTGAAGTCGGAAGTTTACATACACTTAGGTTGGAGTCATTAAAACTCATTTTTCAACCACTCCACAAATTTCTTGTTATACTATAGTTTTGGCAATTCGGTTAGGACATCTACTTTGTGCATGACACAAGTAATATTTCCAACAAGGCCTGTTTACAGACAGATTATTTCACTTATAATTCACTGTATCACAATTCCAGTAAGTTTACTGTGCCTGTCCACTAAGTTTACTGTGCCTTTAAACAGCTTGGAAAATTCCAGAAATTGTCATGCCTTTAGAAGCTTCTGATAGGCTAATTGACATAATTTGAGTCTACCTTCAAACTCAGTGCCTCTTTGCTTGACATCATGGGAAAATCAAAAGAAATCTGCCAATATTTTTTTTTGTAGACCTCAACAAGTCTGGTTCATCCTTGGAAGCAATTTCCAAACGCCTGAAGGTACCGCGTTCATCTGTACAAACAATAGTACGCAAGTATAAACACCATGGGACCACGCAGCCGTCATACCGCTCAGGAAGGAGACGCTTTCTGTCTCCTAGAGATGAATGTACTTTGGTGCGAAAAGTGCAAGTCAATTCCAGAACAACAGCAAAGGACCTTGTGAAGATGCTGGAGGAAACAGGTACAAAGTATCTATATCTACATAACCTGAAGGAAGAAGCCACTGCTCCAAAACCGCCATAACAAAAGCCAGACTACGGTTTGCAACTGCAAAATGGCTTAAGGAGTGGCCATCACAAAGCCCTGACCTCAATCCTATAGAAAATTTGTGGGCAGAACTGAAAAAGCGTGTGCGAGCAAGGAGGCCTATACCAACCTAACTTACACCAGCTCTGTCAGGAGGAATGGGCCAAAATTCACCCAACTTATTGTGGGAAGCTTGTGGAAGACTACCCAAAACGTTTGACCTAAAGTTAAACTATTTAAAGGCAATGCTACCAAATACTAATATTGAGTGTATGTAAACTTCTGACCCACTGGGAATGTGATGAATGTGACGGGCCATGCACGCCTCCAACTCAATCATCAAGTTTGCGGACGACACAACAGTGGTAGGCTTGATTACCAACAACGACGAGACGGCCTACAGGGAGGAGGTGAGGGCCCTCGGAGTGTGGTGTCAGGAAAATAACCTCACACTCAACGTCAACAGAACTAAGGAGATGATTGTGGACTTCAGGAAACAGCAGAGGGAACACCCCCCCATCCACATCGATGGAACAGTAGTGGAGAGGGTAGCAAGTTTTAAGTTCCTCGGCATACACATCACAGACAAACTGAATTGGTCCACTCACACAGACAGCATCGTGAGGAAGGCGCAGCAGCGCCTCTTCAACCTCAGGAGGCTGAAGAAATTCGGCTTGTCACCAAAAGCACTCACAAACTTCTACAGATGCACAATCGAGAGCATCCTGGCGGGCTGTATCACCGCCTGGTATGGCAACTGCCCCACCCTCAACCGTAAGGCTCTCCAGAGGGTAGTGAGGTCTGCACAACGCATCACCGGGGGCAAACTACCTGCCCTCCAGGACACCTACACCACCCGATGCTACAGGAAGGCCATAAAGATCATCAAGGACATCAACCACCCGAGCCACTGCCTGTTCACCCCGCTGTCATCCAGAAGGCGAGGTCAGTACAGGTGCATCAAAGCTGGGACCGAGAGACTGAAAAACAGCTTCTATCTCAAGGCCATCAGACTGTTAAACAGCCACCACTAACATTGAGTGGCTACTGCCAACACACTGTCAATGACACTGACTCTACTCCAGCCACTTTAATCATGGGAATTGATGGGAAATGATGTAAATATATCACTAGCCACTTTAAACAATGCTACCTTATATAATGTTACTTACCCTACATTATTCATTTAATATGCATACGTTGATACTGTACTCTATATCATCGACTGCATCCTTATGTAATACATGTATCACTAGCCACTTTAACTATGCCACTTGGTTTACATACTTATCTCATATGTATATACTGTACTCGATATCATCTACTGTATCTTGCCTATGCTGCTCTGTACCATCACTCATTCATATATCCTTATGTACATATTCTTTATCCCCTTACACTGTGTATAAGACAGTAGTTTTTTTGGAATTGTTAGTTAGATTACTTGTTCGTTATTACTGCATTGTCGGAACTAGAAGCACAAGCATTTCGCTACACTCGCATTAACATCTGCTAACCATGTGTATGTGACAAATAAAATTTGATTTGATTTGATTTGATTTGATTTGATTTGATGAAAGCAATAAAAGCTGAAATAAATTATTCTTTCTACTATCATTCTAATATTTGACATTCTTCAAATAACTGACCTAAAACAGGGAATTTTTATTGGGATTAAATGTCAGGAATTGTGAAAAACTAACTAAACTAGTTTAAATGTATTTGGCTAAGGTGTATGTAAACGTCTGACTTCAACTGTATTGGCACTTCAAGACAGGGCATGAATACGAACAATAACTAGTCAGCACAGTCAGTCAAAGCTGATTTTTTTTCATGGCCTGTATTAACGAGGGGGATCTCCATTTTGATAGACATGCATGAGTGCACTTGATGACTGGCTTTCTCAATTAGTCTTTCTGTGATTCCTTGCATACTTTCCTTGCCACCTCTCCTCCTCTCAACCATATGGAGAACATCCAAGGTCCCTTCTCCAATGTGTTTTAATGAAGGAAGCTAGGAGAGGGAATTCGAAGGAAGAGGAATTGAGAAATAGCCACTGTAGTGATTTCACTGCAGTACCACTGTTTTTCTTTAGATGGGTGTCTTTGCTTGAAGATGAGGCTGTAGTGTAGTTGCTTAAATTATCCTACAGATTTTCTGTACCTAATAATGACCTATTCTGAAAATCCCACACATTTAGTCACCTCGACAAAAAATGAAATGCCTAAAACAACAACTTACAGTATTTGAAAGATTTTTGTGCAACATTTATTTAAAGGCCCCATTCTATTGTGAAATATGAAAAGACATAATAAGCCAGTCAGTGGCTGCAATTTGTCTTCTGTGTCAATGAATGCTGCTGTCTGTGTTCATTTGCATTGACAGCTATCCCCAGATCCCTCAGACACAGACAGAACCCAGAGTGTTATTATACAGGGTGCAGTGAGGAGTAGTTTCTCTCCAAGAAAGGAAAGCCCATGCAATTTACAGACCCAAGAAAATGCAGGACTGCAGTGCTAGATAGAGTGCACAGTCAGTAACCAATGGAATTGTTGCTGTAGTCTGTTCAAGACATGCTCTCTTAATGTCTTCTGTAAGAGCATCATCTTCCTAGCCACATACCATAGCACTTCATATTTAATTTTGTATGTAGGCTACAGTATCTGCCATACACACTAATTACGGCATTGCCTATTTCCTCCATATTGTTTGTCTACACACAGTTGTATTTGTACTTATTATGTATCCCCATTAGCTGCTGCCAAGGCAGCAGCTAATCTTCCTGGGGTCCAGCAAAATGAAGGCAGTTAAACATTAAGTGTGTGTGCCCTCAGGCCCCTACTCTACTACCACATATCTACAACACAAAATCCATGTGTATGTGTGTGTGTATAGTATGTAAACTCAGCACAAAAAGAAACGTCCCTTTTTCAGGACCCTTTCTTTCAAAGAGAATTCGTAAAAATCAAAATACCTTCCCAGATCTTCATTGTAAAGGGTTTAAACACGGTTCCCATGCTTGTTCAATGAACCATAAACAATTAATGAACATGCACCTGTGGAACGGTCATTAAGACACTAACAGCTTACAGACTGTAGGCAATTAAGGTCACAGTTATGAAAACGTAGGACACTAAAGAGGCCTTTCTACTTACTCTAAAAAACACCAAAAGAAAGATGTCCAAGGTCCCTGCTCAGCTGCGTGAGTGTGCCTTAGGCATGCTGCAAGGAGGCATGAGAACTGCAGATGTGGCCAGGGAAATAAATTGCAATGTCCGTACTGTGTGATGCCTAAGACAGCGCTACAGGGAGACAGGACGGACAGCTAATCGTTCTCGCAGTGGCAGACCATGTGTAACAACACCTGCACAGGATTGATACATCCGAACACCACACCTGCTGGACAGGTACAGGATAGCAACAACTGCCCGAGTTACACCAGGAACACACAATCCCTCCACCAGTGCTCAGACTGTCCGCAATAGGCTGAGAGACGCTGGACTGAGGGCTTGTAGGCCTGTTGCAAGGCAGGTCCTCACCAGACATCACTGGAAACAACATTGCCTATGGGCACAAACCCACCGTTGCTGGACCAGACAGGACTGGCAAAAGTGCTCTTCACTGACAAGTCGCAGTTTTGCCCCAAAAGGGGTGATGGCCAGATTCGCATTGATTGATTTAAAAAAATATATATATATTTCACCTTTATTTAACCAGGTAGGCTAATTGAGAATAAGTTCTCATTTGCAACTGCGACCTGGCCAAGATAAAGCATAGCAGTTAGACACAAACAACAACACAGAGTTACACATGGAATAACCAAAAAATAATACAGTAGAAAAAAAGAAAACAAAAAGTCTATATACAGTGAGTGCAAATGAGGTAAGATAAGGGAGTTAAGGCAATAAATAGCCCATGGTGGCGAAGTAATTACAATATAGCAATTAAACACTGGAATGGTAGATGAGGAGGCTTGAGGACTGCAGATGTGGCCAGGGCAATAAATTGCGTTGAAGCAGGATCGATTTGGAGGTGGAGGGTCCATCATGGTCTGGAGCGGTGTGTCATAGCATCATCCGACTGAGCTTGTTGTCATTGCAAGCAATCTCAACGCTGTGCGTTACAGGGAAGACATCCTCCTCCCTCATGTGGTACCCTCCATGCAGGCTCATCCTGACATGACCCTCCAGCATGACAATGCCACCAGCTATACTGCTCGTGATTTCCTGCAAGACAGGAATGTCAGTGTTCTGCCATGGCCAGCGACGAGCCCGGATCTCAATCCCATTGAGCACGTCTGGGACCTGTTGGATTGGAGGGTGAGGGCTAGGGCTGTTCTCCCCAGAAATGTCCAGGAACTTGCAGGTGCCTCGGTGGAAGAGTGGGGTAACATCTCACAGCAAGAACTGGCAAATATGGTGCAGTTCATGAGGAGATGTACTGCAGTACTTAATGCAGCTGGTGGCCACACCAGATACGGGGCGGCAGTGTAGCCTAGTGGTTAGAGCGTTGGACTAGTAACCGAAAATCCCCGAGCTGACAAATCTGTCGTTCTGCCCCTTAACAAGGCAGTTAACCCCCTGTTCCTAGGCCGTCATTAAAAATAATAATTTGTTCATAACTGACTTGCCTAGTTAAATAAGGTTAAAAAAAATACAGACTTTTACTTTTGATTGTGACCCCCCCTTTGTTCAGGGACACATTATTCCATTTCTGTTAGTCACATGTCTGTGGAACTTGTTCAGTTTGTTTGTGGTTGAATCTTATGTTCATACAAATATTTACACATGTTAAGTTTGCTGAAAATAAACCGTGTTGACAGTGAGAGGATGTTTATTTTTTTGTTGCTGAGTTTAGATCCCCTGAACGCAGCTCACTCTCCAGATCCCAGTCACCTGAATTCTGATCACCTGTATGTCGTAATCACTCACTATTTAGTTCATTTCTTTGCACCCCATCATTGTGAGGTATTGTTTGTTTTGTGACACACTTCTGTTCGGAGCTCTATTTTTCCCGTTATTTAATCCTTCTGTGTATGATAGTTTTGGCCTGCCTCACTAACGACGTCTTTTGCCTATTCCCTTCCTGTACTTTAGCCTAGCGGATTTCCTGTTATCAGCCTGATGTCCATGTTACTAGCCTTTTCCCTGCCTGTACTGTTGCCTTTTTGGACCCCCTGTGTAGGACCTTCTGCCTGCCCCTGGACCCAGCTACCTGCCTCCTCCTGTGTTCCTTTACATTAAACACCTGCTGTGCCCTGCGCTTGAAACCAGCTCTCTGTCTCCCATCGTGATCATTACAACGTCATCGACGTGGGTCTTTTTTTACATCCAACATTTAACCTAAATCCAATGACATGGTGATTTTTTGTTGTTGTTGATTTCATGTTGAATTCACGTTAGCTTGACAACTCAACTAAATATAAATCAAAAATAGACGTTGAACTGACGTCTGACCACTGGGTATTAACACATTTTTTGCATATGTAATGCAATCATATTCTGTTCATGAACCATACGCCAGATTCACTCGACAATATCGTTTTCACTTTGAGTTTCATTACGAAACGCTATATTCAGAAACGTTTCACGTTTGTATTTTTTCATCAGAAATGATTGCTCATGGGTACCTTCGTGTGTGTGTAAAATAGTACTGTTCTCAGATTGTTTTATTAATAGATTTTAGATGTGTATTAAAATGGGGTTTGTTGCAAAATGCTATGTATACATTCTTTAGCTGGAATAGAATGCACTAACTGTAAGTCACTTTGTAGAAAAGCATCTGCTAAATGACTAAAATGTCAAATATTTTACAAAGAGAACTCATATTGCTATATTGATTCATAAAAACTAAAAATAAACTGTTAAAATAATGTCACATGTAGTTATTTGTCGCATTTGACTGTTTAAAACCTAGCAGTACTACTTATTTATCTGATAGTGAAGCAGATATATAGCTGTTAGATGTGGAAAAAACAAGCCAATTTCTTTCATGCAAGTTCTTCAAACAGTAAAGCTAATTTACAAACATTTCTGAAAATGGATATATAGCGTTTTGTGATCAAACTCTTCACAACTAAGACCATGAAAAGATTGAGATTTCAATTTATGTGAATGATATCTATGCAACAATATGGTTGAAGTAGAGTATGGTACCCTTCAGTAAACTGAACTTAAATCAATACTCCACCAACTGCCATATGAATATATACCAGTCAAAAGTTTAAACACACTCATTCAAGGGTTTTTATTTGTGCTATATTTATTTGTACTACATTGTAGAATAATAGTGAAGTTCCCACATACTCTGGACACTTGTTGGCTGCTTTTCCTACACTCTGTAGTCCAACTCATCCCAAACAGTCTCATTTGGGTTGAGGTTGGGTGATTATGTAGGCCAGGTCATGTGATGCAGCACTCCATCACTCTCCTTGATAAATAGCCCTTACACAGCCTGGAGGTGTGTTGGATCATTGTCCTGTTGAAAAACAAATGATAGTGGGACTAAGCGCAAACCAGATGGGATGGCGTATCGCTGCAGAATGCTGTGGTAGTCACGCTGGTTAAGTGTGCCTTGAATTCTAAATAAATCACAGACAGTGTCACCAGCAAAGCACCCCCACATCATCACGCCTCCTCTATGCTTCACGGTGGGAACCACACATTTGGAGATCATCCGTTTATCGATTCTGCGCCTCACAAAGACACGGCGGTTGGAACCGAAATCTCAAATTTGGACGTATCAGAACAAAGGATTTCCACGGGTCTAATGTCCATTGCTCATGTTTCTTGGCCCAAGCAAGTTTCTTCTTCTTAATGGTGTAGTGGTATCTTTGCAGCAGTTCGGCCATGAAGGTCTCCTCTGAACAGTTAATGTTGAGCTATAATTTCTGAGGCTGGTAACTCTAATGAACTTATCTTCTGCAGCAGAGGTAACGCTGGGTCTTCCTTTCCTGTGGCGGTTTTTATGAGAGCCAGTTTCAATCATAGCACCTGATGGTTTTTGCAAACTTCACTTGAAGAAAAGTTATTGAAATTTTACGTATTGACTAACCTTCATGTCTTAAAGTAATGATGGACTATCGTTTCTCTTTGCTTATTTGAGCTGTTCTTTCCATAATATGGATTAAGACTTTTACCAAGTAGGGCTTCTATATGTCACAACACAACTGATTGGCTCAAACGCATTAAGAATGAAATAAATAACACAAATGAACTTTTAACAAGGCACACCTGTTAAATGCACTCCAGGTTACTACCTCAGGAAGCTGGTTGAGAGAATGACAATGCTTCGTGTTATTGAATCCTTAGTGGATCCATTGTCTTTCGACAGACCTAAACATTTCTGATTTTGACCTTTGAGAATGCCTCCCCCCCCCCGCACCACACACACACACACAAACACACACACACACACACACACACACACACACACACACACACACTATAATATTCTGTATAGCACTGTACATGCCCTGGATTTGACCCCCATGCTAAACCCAATTGCCACATTATCTGCACTCTAATGTTCCTCTCATCCTAGTCATATCGCAGAGAGAGAATCAGATTTAGTGCCTAGAATGCCCTGAGGCATCTTCAAATGACTGTTAGGCACATGAAGGGTAAAGGGCTTGTCATATCAATCTGACAAGCCCATTGGGAATTCAGGGATATAGAGCATGCAGGGTGTGTAAGGGATTGGCTGTGATAGGTTTAGGAGGAAACATGATTCCCATTGTTGGGAGGTGAGAGAGAGCCTTATATCGTTCATGTCGTATGGCTAGTAGGGCCCTTTGTCAGTTAGAAACCTTGAATAGAGTGCATTTAAAATGCAATAACTAGTACTGTTCTACCACTACAACTATTTATTGTGTATACTTATACTATGACAACTAATACTACTTCTACGATTACTACTCTGCTTCTACTACTACAATTACAACAACCACTACTAATAATAATACATATTCAATAGTAAAACTGATGCTAATAACAACAATGGTGATAATAACAATGCTTTTTTGAAATCCTTCCCATAATCTTATATATGTACGAGGACCCCAAGATCCCTTGGGAAATCTCTAATGTATTCAGCACAAGCCTTGGGAGTAAAATGAAAACAAATGTGGTGTAATAAAGCCGAGAAGATGAAGCGATTCCGTGATGATGCTCTCCACCACCCCTATAAATCAAAATAAAAGTGGAGCAGGTCATATTGGCCGCCTCCGCCTCCCGCATGCATACAGATATGGGGTGCATATAAGACAGAAGGGGCCTGAAGTTGATCCTATCTCCCCCAACTACAACACCAGTAGGAATATTATCTAGTGAGAGAGAGCGAGAGCAGCAAGGACCTCAATATGACAGCCACATATATGCCCAGGTTGTGAGCAGACCAACAAACCCAACTCCTACACCCAACCAAGCCCAGTCCATTGACCTAAGAGGCATTCACCAGATGCTTAGCATGCTCTGATCAAACCTAATCGTCCAAAACTAAACCACAACAAATAACAAAACTGGACACTATGGAACACAGTGCGTTTACCATCTCATGCTGGAATATACAAGGTCTGAGGTCAACTGCCCTTGCCCTAAAGAGCAGGAACCCAGACTTCACCAATGAAATACAGACATTGTTATCCTACAAGAAACATTGTATAGAGGAGACGGACCCATTGGTTGTCCTATGTTACAGGGAGCTGGTAGTTCCTTCCATCAAGCTACCAGGAGTAAAACAGGGAAGGAACTCGGGGGTATTCTAATATAGTCCAGACAACTCATTCTATTAAATTAATCAAAACACATATGGTTAGAAATGAATGGGAAATAAAAGAGACATTTCCTCCCGTGTGCTACTACCTATATCCCGCCAACAGAGTCCCCACACTTAAAGGACGACAGCTTCTCCACCCTAGAGGTGGAAATCAACAACTTCAAGGCCCAGGGACATGTACTAGTCTCTGGCGACCTAAATGGCTGAACTGGACAAGAACCTGACAACCTCAGCACACAGGGGACAAGCACCTACCTGAAGGTGACAGCATCTCTCCCCAATATGCCTCCCTAGATACAACTATGACAAAACAACAACAAAAACGGGTCACAATTCCGGCAGCTCTGTCGCACGCTGGGTCTGTACATAGTCAATGGTAAGCTTAGAGGGGACTCCTACCGCAAGTACACCTATAGCTCATCTCTTGGCAGTAGTACTGTAGACTACTTTATCATCGACCCCAACCCAGAGTCTGTCAGCACGTTCACAGACAGCCAACTGACACCCCTATCAGACCACAGAAAAATCACAATATGAACAATATGAAATTTTGAACAGAACAATACTCAACCACGAAGCATCAAAGCCAAACAAATTGCATGCTATTAAGAAATGCAATAGATGGAAGGTTGGTAGTGTAGAAGCCTACCAAAAAAATATTGACCAACAAATCCTTTCCCTCCTAGACAACGTCCAGGGAAAAATGTTTCCCTGCAATAGTGAAAGTGTAAAATTAGCAGTTTGAAGTCAGAACAGTATATTTAACCTATCAGCTAACATATCACATTTAATCCTAAGAAAACTAAAAACAATGAGAAATGGTTTTATAAAGAATGCAAAAACCTTAGTAAGAAATTGAGAAACCTATCCAACCAAAAGCACACTGACCCAGAAAAACTTAGCTTAGGCCTTCACTATGGGGGAACACTAAAACAGTACAGAAATACACAAAGAAAACAAAGAAGGATGAGCATGTCATAAAACAGCTCAATGTGATTGAAGAATCCATAGAATCAAAAACACACTAATCAAACAACAACATGAAGAGCTACCTATCCAAAAATGGAGATGTATAGATAAACAACTTCTCCAACCTTTTCGGACATATAACAAAGAACCGAGAACATGATAATTTACAAAACTTAGAATCAGTTATGAAAGACTACCACTGGATTCTCAAATTACATTGAATGAGCTACAGGACAAAATACAAACCCTCCAACCCAAAAACTCCTGTTGGGTTGATGCTATACTTATCGAAATGATGATCAAATATACAGATCCCAATTAAAATGGGCTATACTTAAACTATTCAACATTATCCTCAGCTCTGGTATCTTCTCCAATATTTGGAACCACGGTCTAGTCACCCCTAATCCACAAAAGTGGAGGCAAATTTAACCACAATAATTACTGTGGAATGTGCGTCAATAGCAATCTTGGAAATAATCCTCTGCACTATCATCAACAGCAGACTCCAACATTTCCTCAGTGAAAACGATGTCCTGAGCAAATGTCAAATTGGCTTCTCACCAAAATATTGTACGACAAACCACGTATACACCCTGCACACCCTTATTGACAAACAAACAAATCAAAACAAAAGCAAAGTCTTGCTTTGTTGACTTCAAAAAAACATTTGAGTTGTGATGGTATGATGGTTTGTTATATAATGGGCTCGCAAGTGGCTCAGCAATCTAAGGCACTGCATCTCAGTGCTAGAGGTGTCACTACAGACCCAGGTTTGTTTCCAGAGTCCCATAGGGCGACGCACAATTGGCCCAGCGTCGTCCGGGTTAGGGTTTGTCTGGAGTAGGCCATCATTGTAAATAAGAATTTGTTTAAATAAATAAATATATAAATAGTGTGCAGTATTCTGCAAAAATATACTTTGTATTCAAGCAAAAACCCAAACAATACAATTAGGACTACACCCGCTAGTTATCAAAATCCAGAAAAGATGTCCACATGTTCCACCACAAAGCCCTCACCTACAGAGAGGTGAACCTAGAGAAGAGTCCCCATCAGACAGCTGGTTTTGGGGTTCTGTTCACAAAAATAACACAATTAGAACCATCAAAATTACAAGAAAGCAAAAAGATAACTACTTGACACACGGGAAAGAATGAACCAAAAACCAGAGCAAATTGGAATTCTATTTGGCCATAAACAGAGAGTATACAGTGGCAGAATACCTGACCACTGTGACTGACCCAAAATTAAGAAAATCCTTTCCATAGGAAGACCTGGCTCTCAAGAGAAGACAGGATATGTGCCCATTGTCCACAAAATGAGGTGGAAACTGAGCTGGACTTACTAACCTGCTGCCAAATGCATAACCACACTAGAGACAAATATTTCCCACAGATCACAAAGAATTTGAAAACAAATCAAACAATGATAAACTCCCATATCTGTTAGGGCGAAATACTGCAATGTCCAATCACAGCAACACGATGTGTGGCCTGCTATCATGAGAAAAAGGCAACCAGTGGAGCACAAATAACATTGTAAATACCACCAATATTTATCTGTTTAGTTATCTTCCCCCACTATTCAAGAGAGAGACCGAGAGAGACTATTATATGTACTGCACATTGTCTTTTGTCTCACTGCATGATGACGTAAGTACATAGTTCTCCCTGTAAAATGTGTGTTTGCACTTCCCTGAATGTTTCATAGAACCTCAACATCTAAATACTACTGCACTGTGAGACGGATCCAATAAAGAAAAGTGGCATTATAGATTTTAATATCGAGAGAGAGAGTTATGTTTCCCATGCCAATATAGCCCTTTGATTTGAATTGAATTTAAATTAATTGAGAGAGAGGGGGGAGAATTACAGGGAACAACTTAGCAAAATGTGCCATCTTCCATTTGCTGCTTAATTAATATAACCAAGATGTATAACAGAGAGAGGATAACAAGCTCACTTTTACTAGTACAGTACCTCAACGGTCCACTAAGGGCCACTGTTGTGTAATTGTACCATAATGAGACAAGCCCTCCAAAACAGAGTTAAATATAATGCCAGTAGTTTTGAACAATATCAGAGGGAAAATGTCTGTTTAACATACAATAATTAATATAAAATAAATGTTTCCTATTAAACAACAACAACAAAGGCTATCAAACATAAGGAAGGAAAGTGAGGGGTTTGGAATAAGGGCACATTTTTTACAGATGTGAATCAGGCAGTGTAGAATTAATCAACACTAACTAGAGCTGGTTTCTTTTCTCTCTCTAATAACACATCTACTGTAGTAGTCATACCTGGTGGTTACGAAACCCATTCAATGCCATTCAAAGCAACTGACTCCCTGACAATGAGCCTTCTTATTACACAGATAAAGAATAGTAAACAGTATACGCACAATAAATAATTGATACCAAATAAGTCATGGGAGCGTGCCACAGCCCTTTCCAGGCCAGGAAAGGACAGAGCTCCCAAGTTGTTTATTTTTGTCCCCCTTTTCATGTCCCTCTCATTTTACGAGCCATGAGTCAACAGCACACGTAAATGATATTTTGACACAGAGAGACATAAATTATTCAATGGAATTTACTTTTATGCTAGAATTTAGACCGTTTCAGAACCCTTTCTCTCTATCCCTCCCTCCTCTACCCAGTCCTGCCAGCCAGCCAGCCAGTAGAAACTATTCAGAGACGGATCAGAGGCTGAGAGAGGGAGAATCTGCAGTGACTTGAAGATCCATCACTGACTTGTTTCATATTCAGCCCTCTAAGCTCCCCGATCCCTGACACACTTCCTCAATCATGTGCTCTGAAAAGATTAGGGAAGACACGAAAAGCCTCCGAAACCATTTTTGATGACTGAGATATCAGTTCAATGTGGTCATTAGGTCATCCGAGTAAGGCCTGGCCATGGTTGGATTGTGCTTTGTTTTGATACCAAAACTTTCAAGAAAAGTTTTTTCTTGTTATATGATTCATCTTTGGCCACGTTGCAGGGGTGTTTACTACGGAGGGGTCAGTTCAATGAAACCTGTAATTCAATCTAAGACACATTGTGAATATTGCTATGATGGGTATGATTGAATTCCAGCCTCACTCACATTAAGCTGCCACTCAAAAAGGAAACAAAAACATTCCAATAGGAGGCTATTTTCTGTATACTTGTCATCTTATCATGGTTGCGGTGAAACAGCCATCTTAGAATTCCCAACATACTTCCCATTTCGGTACGACAATAATGGGTATGGTTACATGCACACAATAATGTGATTTGTTGTAATAGTCAGATTAATAAATCGTTGATTTCCCTAATAATCCTGTTTACATGAACACATCTGATGTCACCGATAAACGCAGACAATCTGCATTCAAAATACTTGTTCTACCACAGTGACCATGTTATTTTGGGATGGATATTTGATTCTGAGTTCAGACATATAAAGTTTGTATGTGAAAACTATTTATAAGACACATACATTCAGTTGTTCCGAACTCACTTCAGTCCCGCTTAAGAGGGAGGCTTGCCCTGCTTGTGCTAGCACATGCACAGATGAAATACACAGCTGAAACGCCGATTAAGGTGATGGAGATGTATGCCCTAATAAGATTGCTCAGAAAACAAAGTGTTTTAATCTCTGTATGTTTACTTCGATGTTGACCTTACGCCGGCTAAACAGAGTAAGGTGTTTACATGACTATTGCAAAATCTGCCTAGTGCCATAATCAGTGTATTATCGAATTATAACTGTGCATGTAAACATACTCAATAATGTTGTTCTAGTGCAAAATGGATTCCTGTCATCTCCAAAATGGGCGAAACACTCCATCATCATCAGAATTACAATCTTGCCACAGATAATAGTCCCTGCCTGTAACTATAATCTACTACTAAGTCATCACTTGTGGGTAATCCTCAATCACTCATCCTCCAAGTGGTTCTTCATTCATAATTTATCCTCATCACATTTGATGAAAGTCACCGACCTAGAACTACCAAGAGAGTCAACTCTTTTAAGTAGCATTAACATTGTACACCCACCCACCACCACGTCTTCAAGAAACAGCAATAAAGCTCTCCGGTATCAATATTAGGATCCCACTTTTATGCTCTGCTACATATATATTCCTCATGGAAAAAATACAAGTTAGGCAAATGACAAAATATCCAAACATAACTGTTCTATTACAAAATGTAACTTTCCTTTTTCAACTTCACACAGTGCCTTCAGAAAGCATTGACGGCCCTGGACTTTTTCCACATTTGGTTGTGTTTTAAAGTGGCATTAAAATTGATTTAATCGTCCTCTTGTGATCGTTTCATGTTAATTAATTCTGTGTTCCCGGTCCAAAATGACTGCCCCATTATAGCTGATTATAAATCCATAATAATACATATATTATCACCTAATGTTGTGTTAGATCTTTTTATCAACTTACGTTCTTGTGAACATTACACGTTTTGAACTTCTATTTGCTATTTATGGCCTGTAGGACTCATTTACCTGAGCTCATACAACTCCTTTTTGAGAAAATAAAATGTATAATGTATGGATTATTTTGACTATAACAGATACTCAGATGAACATATTGTGCTATTTATCACAGACTACTTTGTGTCAAAGTTTAACAAGGACATTTGTTTTGAAACCATTTCAAATGTTTAAAGAGAGGCAGGATTTTATGTCATCAGCACGGGATATGGCGTATCTCGTTGGTCCTGATAACACTTTCAGCTGACCTCTCCTCTCAGGTGGGGATGAAGATCAGGACAAATTCCCATTCTTTGACCGGAATGTATCAGCAACCTCAGCAGGGCCCTCTTCCTCATCACTGGATTGTTCCACATCGGTTGTCTCTTGGTCTGGATCATATTCTGTGTTGTCTTCAACTTCTGACACTTCCTCCTCTAATGCATCTTTACTTTCAGTTTCCTGGCCTCTCTCCTCCTCACCAGTGTCATGATCAAAGATATGATCAAGAGCCTCACATACAGTATATTGTTTGGTCATTGTGTTGCCACAGAATTAATTGTGAGCAAGGCCTCAAAAAAGCTTTATATACCAGAACTGCGAGAAAAGTTATATATATTATTGCAACAATGTTGCGATTGTTTGTGAGAATGCCAACAGGTGTGGTTCCCGTGGGGGAAAGATTATATTGGGGAAAGGTTCCCGTGGGGTTGCCATGAAAGCCAAGAAGGGGAGGGAGTTGTGTGTGTGTGTGCTCAAACACACATGCATGTGGGGGTCTGGAGTGGAAGTGTGTCTATCTGATGAATGGACATATGCCTGAACTTAATTTTATACACTAACTGTAGTCTCACCCATTCATTTCTAATGACCGGTCATTTTTTTAACCTGGAACACCATAGGTGTACAAAAGTTAAATAAAACATCCACAATTTCATGAAAATCATCCAAATGTATTTTGTGTGTTCAGATGCCATGTGTGGACAAAGTCATGGAACCTTGTGACAATCAGATTAAATTAACTACATTTTTCAGAGAGAAAAATTGTAAAATCGGTCCAATTAGACCGGAACACAGCATGAGGGTTATTGTCAATTTTTGTCAACAATCTACACAAAATATTCTCTAATGTCAAAGTGGAAGAACATTAAACAAAGTGTATATATATTAATGGAAAATAAATATATTTTGATTAAGTATTCAACCCATGTTAGGATCACCTTTGGAAGCGATTACAGCTGTGAGTCTTTCTGGGTAAGTCTAAGAGGTTAGCAAATCTGGATTGTACAATATTTGCCAATTATTCTTGAAATAATTCTTCAAGCTCTGTCAAGGTGATTGTCTAGCAATGATCAACAGACATTTTCAAGTTTTGCCATATATCTTCAAGCCGATTTTAAGTCAAAACTGTAACTATGCCACTCAGGAACAAACAATGTTTTCTTGATAAGCAACTCCAGTGTATATTTGGCCTTACGAACCAGGTTTTCCTCTAGGACTTTGCCTCTGCTTACCTCTATTCCTTTTATTTTTATCCTAAAAAAACTCCCTAGTACTTGCTGACGACAAGTATACCCACAACATGATGCATCCATCACCATGCTTGAAAATACGAAGAGTGGTACTCTGTGATTGTGTTGTGTTGGGATTTGCTCCGAATATAATGCCTTGTAATTCAGGACAAAATTTTAATTTCTCTGACACATTTTTTACAGTATTACTTTAGTGCCTTATTGCATGTTTTGGAATATTCTTATTCTGTACAGGCTTCCTTATTTTTCACTCAGTGTTTTAGGTTAGTATTGTGGAGTAACTACAATGTTACTCTTTTTAACTCTTTAAATGTTTTAAAATCCCAATTGGCCTCATGATGAAATCAAATCAAATACAATTTTATTGGTCGTATACACTGTTACATTCCCACAAGACAAACTCAATATGTGGCTCACAACAAAGACAACAAAGAAAATCAATTCGACAACCAAAACAAGACAGAAAGGAGTTCAAAATGGGTTTTGAAAGGGACCCATATGGTTGCCCACTGAAAATTGGCAAAGCCACTAGTAAGGGGTTCTAAAAGACATCCACCGTGGATGCCCACTAGGTTTGCCTCCAAATAGACAAACTAAAAGAAAAACCCACAAAAACAGGGCGTAAAAAGGATATGGTGTCACATTCGTCAGATAGGGGAGACCAAGGCGCAGCGTGATGAGAATACATTCTTCTTTAATGAAAGAAAGAACACTAAACTATAAAAAACGACCGTGACGCTATAAAAACAAGTGCTGACATGCAACTACACATAGACAATAACCCACAAACTATCCAAAGCATATTGGCTACCTAAATATGGTCCCCAATCAGAGACAATGTTAAACTGCTGCCTCTGATTGAGAACCAATCTAAGCAACCATAGACATAAAAACACCTAGACCGGTAAAACCCCATAAACAAACAAAAACCCTAGACAGGACAAAAACGCATATATCACCCTTGTCACACCCTGACCTAACCAAAATAATAAAGAAAACAAAGATAACTAAGGTCAGGGCGTGACAGTACTCCCCCCCACCCCCCCCGGCCGCAAACCTAAACCTATATGGGAGGGTCTGGGTGGGCATCTAACCTCGGTGGTGGCTCTGGTTCTGGACGCCATCCCCTTCTTTACACTGAGTCCGCTCTTGTAGCAACGACCCGTGGAACATCGTCGGAGGCTCTGGACTGCAGATCCTCAACGTAGGCCCCGGGCTGGGAACCCTCGCTGCGTGGATCATCGTCGGATGTTCTGGACTGGGGACAGTTGCTGGAGACCCCGGACTGGGGACCTTCGATGGAGACCCCGGATTGGGGACCGTCGCTGGAGACCCCGGACTGGGGACCATAGCTGGAGACCCCGGGCTGGGGACTGTCGTTTGAGGTTCCGGACTGTGGCCCGTCGTTGGAAGTTCTGGTCTGTGAACTGTCGCCGGAAGCTCTGGACTGGGTACTGTTGCCGGATGCTCTGGACTGGGTACTGTCGCCGGACGGTCCGCGTTTCGGAACCTCCTGAGACGGTCTGCGGTCCGGAGCCTCAAACGGCGGTCTGCGGTCTGGAGCCTCCAGTGACGGTCTGCGGTCCGGAGCCAAAAGCAGGGGTTCTCGGACCGGAGCCAACAGCAGGGGTTCTCAGTCCAGAGTCTCCAGGCGACGATCCCCGCACCAGAGCCACCATGGAGGAAGACATCGGATCTGCGAGCGGAGTGGGTACTTCGTCCCACACCGGAACCGCCCGGGAGGGTCCGGGTAGATGCCCACCCGGACCCTCCCCTATTGAGTCAGATTTTGTGGTCGGGGGCCGCACCTTTGGGGGGGATCATATTTAAGTAGCCATTCAGGTAGCCATTTCCTCATTTGTGTTTGTGGGATCTTGTCTACATTTAGTTGCCTGAGTGCACACCAGTAGCATCACGTTTCGTTTGTGCGTTTTTGTTTTGGTGAGTTTCAGTTTATTTCAATACATGGAACTCTATTCACGCTGCGCCTTGGTCTACTCCTTTCGACGAGCGTGACAGGGGTTGAATAATTATTGACTGAAGACATTTCAGCTTAGAATGTTTTATAAAAACATAATTCCACTTTGATGTTATGGAGTATTGTGTGTAGATCATTGACCCAAAGTCTAAATGTAATCCATTTTAAATTCAGGCTGTAACACAACAAAATAAGGAAAAATTCAAGTGGTGTGAATATTTTCTGAAGGCACTGTAGCTATGTCTGTATTCACATTGCATCGATGCAGTATATAGATATTCATTCGGTGCACTACAAATGATCAACCTCAGGCAAATGATCAAGTGTTTCTTAAATTCAGTGGAAGGACACCAAAAGTCTATGCCAGGGCCCGTATTCGCAAAGTGTCTCAGAGTAGGAGTACTAGGATAATCTTTTAAATGGATTTTGTTCCTCGATGACTTGGTTTAAAAATATTTTGGGATGATTTGAGCATGACATTTCAAACATACTAAATGGGGGAGGAGATTGGATTAAATGGGGGTTTGGTCTCCAAATGCTAATATTAGCATTTGTTGGCAGTGGTAGTGTGGATTGCAGTCACTATTTGGAAACTAAAACACATTTATTTATCTAAAGCTATGCATTTCCCCTTGCAGTGACCCAGAAAATTAATTTTCCCAAAGGTATTTTTAAAGTGCAAACATACACAGTATGCACTCGCATATTATATAATGTAAGGTGTGTGTGTGCAGGTCATATACAATTGAAAGTGCAGCTCACATTAACATTGTGCTTCCTTGCGTTGTACTATTTCCTGAGCTCAATGCTTTCAATAGACATGCCTTTGTCCTATAATTGGATTCCAGGGAACAATAGAAACGCTTACCATAACAAGTAATTAGTACATTGCCCCATCCTTCTCCCATAATGCACTGCCCATTATAGAAAACACAAGAATACGGGCTAAGTGTTGAACTGGTTGAATGGTATTAGCTGTACAAGAAATGTGTATTTTAAGTACACTGAATTAATTCTACACTATTTTGGTTTGGTACTGCCAACACTGTGGAAACTAACCATAACAGAATCACAAAATGTTTATATCCATGTGTGTTGTTCTTTATCCTTTCTTTCTGAAATGAGAAAACTTGAACAGGTAAATACATGTAACGTAATCCTAATTAAAGGCATATACTGTAAGACATAGTTCATAAGTGTTAGCGAGAACTAAAGGCAGCATGTTTTCAGCGTTTCATTTGATATCCATTGATACAGCACCCCTTTAGTTGCCTGGTTTCATAACACAATATTTAACTAAAATGCACATTTACCATGTTTTCTGTTTCCTTTGGCACACTTGCCAATGTCAAGCTCCTCCTAGCTGATGACCAAATATACTCTTAACCCCAAAATCCGCTGTAATCATTTCATAGTCTGTTCTCATTTAGAAATTTCAAAAGTGATGCAAAATCATTAGATTACCAACACTGGGCTCCTAGTCGGACACCCACAATGATGAAAACTATTCATATGTTGAAAAATTAAATCCTTGGCATGCCTTCTCTTTGTGAACAGACGTCACCTGGGAGCACAAGGTCTGACAGGGAGAATCACAATCCTTGACAATTACAAGTAAACACTCAATGAATGACTTAGTGTATGATTCAGTCTCTGATTGCTCTACCCCCTTTCCCTTCCCTTAACCAGATGGCAGGAGGAACAGCATTCATATAGTGAGAAAGTGACTCACTGACTACACAACACCCATATACAGTGGGACAAAAAATTATTTAGTCAGCCACCTATTGTGCAAGTTCTCCCACTTAAAAAGATGAGAGTGGCCTGTAATTTTCATCATAGGTACACTTCAACTATGACAGACAAAATGAGAAAAATAAATCCAGAAAATCACATTGTAGGATTTTTAATGAATTTATTTGCAAATTATGGTGGAAAATAAGTATTTGGTCACCTACAAACAAGCAAGATTTCTGGCTCTCACAGACCTGTGAGAGCCAGAAATAAGAGGCTCCTCTGTCCTCCACTTGTTACCCGCATTAAATGGCACCTGTTTGAACTTGTTATCAGTATAAAAGACACCTGTCCACAACCTCAAACAGTCACACTCCAAACTCCACTATGGCCAAGACCAAAGAGCTGTCAAAGGACACCAAAAACAAAATTGTAGACCTGCACCAGGCTGGGAAGACTGAATCTGCAATAGGTAAGCAGCTTGGTTTGAAGAAATCAACTGTGGGAGCAATTATTAGGAAATGGAAGACATACAAGACCACTGATAATCTCCCTCGATCTGGGGCTCCACGCAAGATCTCACCCCGTGGGGTCAAAATGATCACAAGAACGGTGAGCAAAAATCCCAGAACCACACGGGGGGTCCTAGTGAATGACCTGCAGAGAGCTGGGACCAAAGTAACAAAGCCTACCATCAGTAACACACTACGCCGCCAGGATCTCAAATCCTGCAGTGCCAGACATGTCCCCCTGCTTAAGCCAGTACATGTCCAGGCCCGTCTGAAGTTTGCTAGAGAGCATTTGGATGATCCAGAAGAAGATTGGGAGAATGTCATATGGTCACATAAAACCAAAATCTAACTTTTTGTTAAAAACTCAACTCGTCGTGTTTGGAGGACAAAGAATGCTGAGTTGCATCCAAAGAACACCATACCTACTGTGAAGCATGGGGGTGGAAACATCATGCTTTGGGGCTGTTTTTCTGCAAAGGGACCAGGACGACTGATCCGTGTAAAGGAAAGAATGAATGGGGCCATGTATCATGAGATTTTGAGTGAAAACCTCCTTCCATCAGCAAGGGCATTGAAGATGAAACGTGGCTGGGTCTTTCAGCATGACAATGATCCCAAACACACCGCCCAGGCAACGAAGGAGTGGCTTCGTAAGAAGCATTTCAAGGTCCTGGAGTGGCCTAGCCAGTCTCCAGATCTCAACCCCATAGAAAATCTTTGGAGGGAGTTGAAAGTCCGTGTTGCCCAGCAACAGCCCCAAAACATCACTGCTCTAGAGGAGATCTGCATGGAGGAATGGGCAAAAATACCAGCAACAGTGTGTGAAAACCTTGTGAAGACTTACAGAAAACGTTTGACCTCTGTCATTGCCAACAAAGGGTATATAACAAAGTATTTTGGATAAACTTTTGTTATTGACCAAATACTTATTTTCCACCATAATTTGCAAATAAATTCATTAAAAATCCTACAATGTGATTTTCTGGATTTTTTTTCCTCATTTTGTCTGTCATAGTTGATGTGTACCTATGATGAAAATTACAGGCCTCTCTCATCTTTTTAAGGGGGAGAACTTGCACAATTGGTGGCTGACTAAATATGTTTTTTGCCCCACTGTACAAACGGAATATGGTTTATGTCAACAATAAAATTCACTTCGCTCAGAAATCATGCAGAAACAGTTGAATTGTATAGTGAACCATAGGGTGGGCTTCACAATCTATTTCAATTCTGCTAAGAGGAATTGATGATTTTAATCTGAAAGCCCTGATATTTAACAAAGAGCTATTATTTGCACACACACACCCATACCCAAATGCACATGCTCCACACTTCTGAACACTTGCTCCGCTTATTATTAATCAAGTAAACTTCATCTGAAGTTGCAGCCTCTCTTTGAAATGGATGCATCTGCGTCATTTTGTTAAGAAATAATTGTGGCCACTTTTATCTCAGCACAATTAAACTATTTTCTGTGAAGTTGTTTGTCATACAAAGGACAAGAGCCGATAGAACCTTTGTTACTTTCATCATGCTTCTCTTTTTCTAAATCTAAATGTGAATCAATACCTAACAGTTGAATGTCAACAACTCCAAATGCCCTTCAACCTGTTTATAATGGGCTTTTCAAGATGAGCTGTCCAGGCAGCCCCTGTACAGAAAATGATATTCATCATCAACCTTTACAATCACAGTGACGGTTTACCCCATGTCATGACTATTAGTCTATCACAGGGTTTCCCAACCACCGGGCCACGGATAGTTTAGTACCAGGCCGCCTGGCCTTGGAGTAAAATATATACAAAGCCTTATGAAAGTCTACACATCGCTTGCACAGTCATCACATTTTGCTGCCTTAACATATAAAAAGGAACTAAATAAAATTGTCTTCAAACATCTACAAAAGTGAAAGAAAAAGTATAGAAAATGTTTTCCGTGAAAATATTTCTGTCTGCTCAGGTCCTGAAAAAGAAAAAGGTTGGGGACCCCTGGTCTATCAGATGTAGAGAATTTGGCCATATTGTTATTAGCCCATTGAAATGCATTGAATAACAGATTCACACATGGAAAAACAGAAAGGTGTCTGTCCTATACTGTATCTGAGAGATATAATTTAAAAAAATGTTTTTACCCATATTTAACTAATTATTTTGGGCACTAAACTACTTCTATACACACTGAGTATACTGTACCAAACATTAGGAACACCTTCCTAATATTGAGTCGCACCCCTCCCCCTTCTCCCTTTACCCTCAGAACAGCCTCAGTTCGTCGGGGCAAGGTGTCGAAAGCGTTCCACAGGGATGCTGGCCCATGTTGACTCCAATGCTTCCCGGTGCGCCTGGGCCCTACTACCATAACTTGTTCAAAGGCACTTAAATCTTTTGTCTTGCCAATTCACCCTCTGATTGGCACACATACACATTCCATGTCTCAATTGTCTCAGGGCTTAAAAATCCTTCTTTAACCTGTCTCCTCCCCTTCATCTACACTGATTGAAGTGGATTTAACAAGTGGCATCAATAAGGAATCATATCTTTTCACCTGGATTCAGCTGGTCAGTCTATGTGATGGAAAGACATTCATGTTATGTATACATTTTGTAAACTGGTACCAGGCCACCTTCAGACAAGCCTTGTAAGGCTTATGGGCGTCCTAGAGCAAAACAACATGTTCGTGAGAGTAACATCTTTCAATAGAGTGGTCATATCTGTTTTTAGGCCAAACTGTTCGGATGCTACAGACTTCTTTCGTGAGAAGAACAATCTCATGGTCTGACAAACAGCGCTGTAGCTCAGTCACCTTTTACCGCAGATGCGGAAGGCCGACATAGACTGATTCAGTGGATTGAGACGCAGCCCAAGCAAAACAATATATCATTAGCTTAAAGGGACATTTACATTCAAATCTCAAATGTGGTCTCATGTCAAAATAAATCCATGTCTGAGTGTATTTTGTTGATCCAGCTGTCTGCACCAAGTCCAAATTAATGGAAAGATAAGCACAATTTTACTTAATTAGACAAGTCAGTTAAGAACAAATTCTTATTTTCAATGACAGCCTAGGAACAATGGGTTAACTGCCTGTTCAGGGCAGAATGACAGATTTGTACCTTGTCAGCTCTGGGGTTTGAAATTGCAACCTTCCGGTTACTAGTCCAACGCTCTAACCACTAGGCTACCCTTATATGGTGCTTATCCAAATCAAATCAAATCAAATTTTATTTGTCACATACACATGGTTAGCAGATGTTAATGCGAGTGTAGCGAAATGCTTGTGCTTCTAGTTCTGACAATGCAGTAATAACCAACAAGTAATCTAACTAACAATTCCAAAACTACTGTCTTATACACAGTGTAAGGGGATAAAGAATATGTACATAAGGATATATGAATGAGTGATGGTACAGAGCAGCATAGGCAAGATACAGTAGCTGATATCGAGTACAGTATATACATATGAGATGAGTATGTAAACAAAGTGGCATAGTTAAAGTGGCTAGTGATACATGTATTACATAAGGATGCAGTCGATGATATAGAGTACAGTATATACGTATGCATATGAGATGAATAATGTAGGGTATGTAAACATTATATAAGGTAGCATTGTTTAAAGTGGCTAGTGATATATTTACATCATTTCCCATCAATTCCCATTATTAAAGTGGCTGGAGTTGAGTCAGTGTCAGTGTCAGTGTGTTGGCAGCAGCCACTCAATGTTAGTGGTGGCTGTTTAACAGTCTGATGGCCTTGAGATAGAAGCTGTTTTTCAGTCTCTCGGTCCCAGCTTTGATGCACCTGTACTGACCTCGCCTTCTGGATGATAGCGGGGTGAACAGGCAGTGGCTCGGGTGGTTGATGTCCTTGATGATCTTTATGGCCTTCCTGTAACATCGGGTGGTGTAGGTGTCCTGGAGGGCAGGTAGTTTGCCCCCGGTGATGCGTTGTGCAGACCTCACTACCCTCTGGAGAGCCTTACGGTTGAGGGCGGAGCAGTTGCCATACCAGGCGGTGATACAGCCCGCCAGGATGCTCTCGATTGTGCATCTGTAGAAGTTTGTGAGTGCTTTTGGTGACAAGCCGAATTTCTTCAGCCTCCTGAGGTTGAAGAGGCGCTGCTGCGCCTTCTTCACGATGCTGTCTGTGTGAGTGGACCAATTCAGTTTGTCTGTGATGTGTATGCCGAGGAACTTAAAACTTGCTACCCTCTCCACTACTGTTCCATCGATGTGGATAGAGGGGTGTTCCCTCTGCTGTTTCCTGAAGTTCACAATCATCTCCTTAGTTTTGTTGTCGTTGAGTGTGAGGTTGTTTTCCTGACACCACACTCCGAGGGCCCTCACCTCCTCCCTGTAGGCCGTTTCGTCGTTGTTGGTAATCAAGCCTACCACTGTTGTGTCGTCCGCAAACTTGATGATTGAGTTGGAGGCGTGCGTGGCCACGCAGTCGTGGGTGAACAGGGAGTACAGGAGAGGGCTCAGAACGCACCCTTGTGGGGCCCCAGTGTTGAGGATCAGCGGGGAGGAGATGTTGTTGCCTACCCTCACCACCTGGGGGTGGCCCGTCAGGAAGTCCAGTACCCAGTTGCACAGGGCGGGGTCGAGACCCAGGGTCTCGAGCTTGATGACGAGGTTGGAGGGTACTATGGTGTTGAATGCCGAGCTGTAGTCGATGAACAGCATTCTCACATAGGTATTCCTCTTGTCCAGATGGGTTAGGGCAGTGTGGTTGAGATTGCATCGTCTGTGGACCTATTTGGGCGGTAAGCAAATTGGAGTGGGTCTAGGGTGTCAGGTAGGGTGGAGGTGATATGGTCCTTGAGTAGTCTCTCAAAGCACTTCATGATGACGGATGTGAGTGCTACGGGGCGGTAGTCGTTTAGCTCAGTTACCTTAGCTTTCTTGGGAACAGGAACAATGGTGGCCCTCTTGAAGCATGTGGGAACAGCAGACTGGTATAGGGATTGATTGAATATGTCCGTAAACACACCGGCCAGCTGGTCTGCGCATGCTCTGAGGGCGCGGCTGGGGATGCCGTCTGGGCCTGCAGCCTTGCGAGGGTTAACACGTTTAAATGTCTTACTCACCTCGGCTGCAGTGAAGGTTGAGACCGCATGTTTTCATTGCAGGCCGTGTCAGTGGCACTGTATTGTCCTCAAAGCGGGCAAAAAAGTTATTTAGTCTGCCTGGGAGCAAGACATCCTGGTCCGTGACTGGGCTGGATTTCTTCCTGTAGTCCGTGATTGACTGTAGACCCTGCCACATGCCTCTTGTGTCTGAGCCGTTGAATTGAGATTCTACTTTGTCTCTGTACTGACGCTTAGCTTGTTTGATAGCCTTGCGGAGGGAATAGCTGCACTGTTTGTATTCAGTCTGTTACCAGACACCTTGCCCTGATTAAAAGCAGTGGTTCGCGCTTTCAGTTTCACACGAATGCTGCCATCAATCCACGGTTTCTGGTTAGGGAATGTTTTAATCGTTGCTATGGGAACGACATCTTCAACGCACGTTCTAATGAACACGCACACCGAATCAGCGTATTCGTCAATGTTGTTATCTGACGCAATACGAAACATCTCCCAGTCCACGTGATGGAAGCAGTCTTGGAGTGTGGAGTCAGCTTGGTCAGACCAGCGTTGAAGAGACCTCAGCGTGGGAGCCTCTTGTTTTTGTTTCTGACTGTAGGCAGGGATCAACAAAATGGAGTCGTGGTCAGCTTTTCCGAAAGGGGGCGGGGCAGGGCCTTATATGCGTCACGGAAGTTAGAGTAACAATGATCCAAGGTCTTTCCACCCCTGGTTGCGCAATCGATATGCTGATAAAATTTAGGGAGTCTTGTTTTCAGATTAGCCTTGTTAAAATCCCCAGCTACAATGAATGCAGCCTCCGGATAAATCGTTTCCAGTTTGCAGAGAGTTAAATAAAGTTCGTTCAGAGCCATCGATATGTCTGCTTGGGGGGGATATATACGGCTGTGATTATAATCGAAGAGAATTCTCTTGGTAGATAATGCGGTCTACATTTGATTGTGAGGAGTTCTAAATCAGGTGAACAGAAGGATTTGAGTTCCTGTATGTTTCTTTCATCACACCATGTCACGTTAGTCATAAGGCATACGCCCCCGCCCCTCTTCTTACCAGAAAGATGTTTGTTTCTGTCGGCGCGATGCGTGGAGAAACCCGTTGGCTGCACCGCCTCGGATAGCGTCTCTCCAGTGAGCCATGTTTCCGTGAAATAAAGAACGCTACAGTCTCTGATGTCCCTCTGGAATGCTACCCTTGCTCGGATTTCATCAACCTTGTTGTCAAGAGACTGGACATTGGCAAGAAGAATGCTAGGGAGTGGTCCACGGTGTGCCCGTCTCCAGAGTCTGACCAGAAGACCGCCTCGTTTCCCTCTTTTTCGGAGTCGTTTTTTTGGGTCGCTGCATGGAATCCACTCCGTTGTCCTGTTTGGAAGGCAGAACACAGGATCCGCGTCGCGAAAAACATATTCTTGGTCGTACTAATGGTGAGTTGACGCTGATCTTATATTCAGTAGTTCTTCTCGACTGTATGTAATGAAACCTAAGATGACCTGGGGTACTAATGTAAGAAATAACACGTAAAAAAACAAAAAACTGCATAGTTTCCTAGGAACGCGAAGTGAGGCGGCCATCTCTGTCGGCGCCGGAATCCTTTCCATTCATTTGGGGTCTGTGGCACATAGCTGGATCTACACAATCGATGGCATGGGATGTGGATTCATCTTGATATTAGACTCCATTTGAGGTCTGAAACTGTCTGACAAACTTTTACTTTGGAGTGTAATGTCCTTTTAAGTTGACTGTAAAGAAACCACTTTTGTCAAGGCACAAGGCGAGACCCAAATGCAGACACAGGAGGCAGATGGTTGGAGTCTTACAATGTTTATTAATCCAAAGGGGTAGGCAAGGGAATGGTTGTGGACAGGCAAAAGGTCAAAACCAGATCAGAGGCAGAATGGTCAGGCAGGCAGGTACAAAGTCCAGAAACAGGCAAGGGTCAAAACCGAGAGGACTAGAAAAAGGAGAATGCAAAAAGCAGGAGAACATTTAAACAGCTGGTTGACTTGGAAACATACAAGAGAAACTGGCACAGGGAGACAGGAAACCCAGCTATAAATACACTGGGGAAAATAAGCAACACCTGGAGGGGGTGGAGACAATCACAAGGACAGGTGAAACAAATCAGGGCATGACATGTTTATTTGTTAATTTGAACATCTAGAGATCATCTGTAGACTACTATCCAAATAAAGTGATCCCAGTCATGTTTTGATTTGTCAATCAATGTGCGTAAACTAATTTCAACACATAATTACACATATATTTTATTGTACAATAGGTCATTATGGATATTAGTTGCCTTTACCCTTGCCACCAAAACAGTCTTTAGCTTTCAGCGAAACCATATATCAACAGCACTCAAATGCCAAATTCTGGCTCGTTGGACATACAAGTCTTCCTCTTGAATAATTCAGCATTAACACAAGATGCCCAGACATGATTAAATTTTGCATAAGTGTTAATTGAACACACACATTAGAAAAGGTCTTTGCTGTGTCAATTAGTTGATTAAGTTCATCTACATCCCGTGGGCTCTGGCAACCTGATCTGTTTTTAAATGGATTCGTATTACAGAGCGAACCGAGAGCAGAGAAAGGGGACATTTTCAATTACATGTCACTATGTTGACTGACAGTCAGGGACTATTTGATAGGGCTTTTATTATTAATCGCTTGCATTTCATTAAGGGAATAATTTATCATGGAAATTGTTCTGTTTGGATTTTCAGCAATGCATTAGTTCAGGTATGGCCAGCAGTCTGTCGAATACATTCAATTATGGTATGAGAAGCCAGGTCTGACAATATGGGCTCTATTTTAACGAACTTAACGCAATGGTAAATCTAAGCGCCGGCGGTAGCGCTATAGGTTCAGGGTCAGAAATATTTTCACTATCACAAATATTGGGGCACTTGCTGGCGTTGGCGTGAAAGGGTTGGGTTTTGATGAATAAACAAGTTGTGGATGTGTCGATGCTCACTGGCCAATCAGAACATGCTCCATGCCGAAATATGTGGTTGCTTCATGTTGTGTATTTACGGTATTTTATGCATTGCCTTGGAATCAACTCCAATGTAAGTCCGTTATAGTTTGTTAAAGGGCTTCCAGAAACAAAATAACAAAATGTAGACCTATCTTTGCTAAATATGTTAACTTGAACCCATTTGCAGTCCACATTGTTCTAAGTAATTCCATGGCTTCAATAATTCGCACTGATGTAGGGGCTAGGCCTACTGTAAATTGCATTATGGCTGAGCATTGACATGCCAAATGTTGTCAATAAACAAGATTAAATTAATTATTGATAAGGCCTAAAAAGAGAACAAATAATTCTAATCAAAACTTAAAAACAACTAGTTTTAAATAGGCTATGTAACACTTACAGGCACCAACATTTCTCCCTGTGGGCATCTAATAATAAAACAATGCAGACTATAGAGGGTTTTACCCACATCCAAACGTTTCACAACGTTATTGCTGGACAATAATATAAGATCCAATATAAATAGAAAGGGAGAAGGGAGAGAGAGAGAGACTCTCTCCAAGGTAGGGGGATGAAGGCCCCTGTCAGAGCAAGAAACCCTTATCCTTCAAGAAGTACCAAGCACCTGATCATCAGCTGATTTAAAAGACTCCGGGCATATTTGGACTGGAGCATCACAAAGCCTGTGTGCCAGAAGCACACTCACAATATTCAACCACGATAACTACCGCTGATTAGTATTTCCTCAGGGTTGTAAACCCCAGCGGCTTGCCAGTTTTTCTAATTTCTATTTCATCAGTCTCTATAAGGCCAGACACAATTTTAAGAAAGATTACATTTAATCTGAATGAAAGTTGGAGAAAAGCAAACAGAGGGAGAAAACAAAAGGGTTCTAAGAATATCTTGTTTATCAAAATAATCAATCTGAATCTGCAACTACTGGCCATATACTGACATTTCAGCTCTGCTTGGAAATGTATGGCTCTGGACTTCTTCTGATTTATCCATTATGCACACAACTCGGATCCTCCATCGACTCCATTGCTTGGAGTTGTGCTCATAGCTCAAGTAAGGATATGGCTTACACGGTTTTAATAGGCTGAGTTACCAATGACAAACTCAAGAGGTTAGCATCACTTACCCTGGTAGTTAATTCAAGGGCAGATTTACAAGAACTGTATGCATTGGCCTTTGAAAGCATACATTATGTAATCCCTTATATTTCTAGTGTCCTTTCTATGGTCCTTCATTGATTTTGACACATTTTGAACATATGCCCCTTTTCAGTCAAACATTGCATACAGTTGCACACCATTGATGTGTTGTTAGCTCAAAAGAGAAGCCCACTGGTCTGCTCTCACAGTGCTTTTAGTTCAAATATGAACTCAATAAACTTGAATTCTGTCACGCCCTGGTCAAAGTATTTTGTGTTTATCTTCATGTATTGGGTCAGGCCAGGGTGTGGCATGGATTTTTGTATGTGGTGTGTATATATTGGGATTGTAGCTAGTGGGGTGTTCTAGTTAAGTCTATGGCTGTCTGGAGTGGTTCTCAATCAGAGGCAGGTGTTTATCGTTGTCTCTGATTGGGAACCATATTTAGGCAGCCATATTCTTTGAGTTTGTTGTGGGTGATTGTCCTTAGTGTCCTTGTTTCTGTCTTTGTTAGTTTTCACAAGTATAGGCTGTTTCGGTTTTCGTTTCGTTCATTTACGTTCTTTGTTTTGTAGTGTTTGTGTTTACGTTCATTAAACATGGATCGCAATCTACACGCTGCATTTTGGTCCGACTCTCCTTCACCACATGAAAACCGTTACAAATACCCCCTCAGTTTTCAAATCATGTAGAGGGCTTGGGCTGTTGAACGATAGCAACCAAAGCCCATGTAAGTCAGTTTGTAACATTCCATCATTGGTTACTCTGAGAGTTCCTCGTATTGACATTGGCTGCGGCCTCAGGCCCTATGGTGCTAACCTTGGAAAAGTAATTCCAATTTCTACTCCTTCCTCTTATACTAATAGGGATAGACCAAATGGTGCAGTTCTATGCAATCGTATAGCCATACTAACTACATAATATCAACCATCAGACAGGGCCTGCAACCGCCTATTGAACATAGTTTTCATGTGACTTAAAAAATTGTAAAGGACTTGGGTTGATGCAGCTGAACATTAGGAGCTTCCTTCCTAAACTGGATTACATCAAGATCTGGGCTATGCAGGCGAATCTGGACATTCTGGTATTGACTGAAACTTGGATCTCTGGGGACATTCTGGACTTGGATATTAATGTTAAGGGTTCTAATGTGTTCAGAGCTGACAGACAGGGTAGAGGTGGTGGAGTTGCCAGGTTTAAAAAATATAATATCTCTCTTTACTGATATCCATTTCCCTTGCCAATTATTTTTAGCTTCTATCTTTAACCCTTTGTTATAGGGGTGTCATGACGTTGGCTTGATGGGGAGGTTTATGACCCCCATAAATACCTTCCCCCCCGTTTCTCTCTCCCTACTCTATAGATTGGACTCTTGAAAAAGCCCTTTGTTAACATAGAGATTCTGGTGACATCAAAAGATGGGAAACGGAACCATATTTTGGTAATGAAACACGGCCCTCCAAATCCTATGTAAGCCCCTTAATGAAAATGTAACTTCCTGTTCCGAGGACGTTAGGGCAAGAGTCCTACATTAAAAGGGCTCAGATAATAACATGTTCCAAGGACATGCGGACTGGCAGTCCCCACGTTGAAAGGACAAAGACCACCTACAGAACTAAGCCAACCTCAGCAAGAATCTAACGAAATTAGCATTGAATTTCAATGTGAAGGTGACGACCTACACGCCGGAAGGATGAATTTCGACTATACCAGCCAGAATATAGCATGAGCATATAGCATGGCAACTTGGTATGAACTTTGAACCCTTATTCACTAAAGAAGTGATACCTCCTAGCCGTTGCGTTTGCGCAGCAACTGTAGACGTGGGCTAGGAGAGGACGGACAGAGTATCCAAACTACCACACTCCAGTTCACCAAGAGACATTCTTCAAAGGACAAACCGGCCTTCCATCGACGACCAATCTACCGAAGCGCAGCTCAGAGTAAATATTTATTGCATTCTCCTTTTTCAAATGGGCGGTAATTTAGAATGCATAAGATACTGTATTTACGATAGCATAGCTTCTCCCTGTTCCTCAGTCTTCCCGCTCTTTCACTCAATCCCCCCCTTTCTTTGTGTAACCAGCCACTATATTGGCTCCGTTCACCAGGTCCATCAATGTATGATTCATTCTGTGTATATGTAATTCTGTGTGATTAGTTAGGTATTTAGTAAATAAATAATTTAACCACATTTTGTATTGCTGATTCAACATGTTAACAAGGGTTTGTGAAGAACCAAGAATTTACAACTTTCAGATGAGACTAAATAAGGTGACGATTAAATATTGACTGCTACTGACATAAAAGATTACCAGGTCTTTAAGAGTTTATTCGGAAGATGACAGCTCTATAAACATTCTTTCGTGGTGCCCTGACTTTCTAGTTAATTATTTACCTGAGTAGCTTAATTAGGTAATATTAATTACAGAGAAATTATTTTATAGAATAGCATGTCATATCACTTAATCCGGCATAGCCTAAGACACGACAGGGGTCTTACAGTCCTCCCTCGGCTAACCTTTGTGCCATTGAGGAGTTACTAGTTTGTTGTCTTCTTTTACAAAATCAGAAGTTATTTTCCTGGGTGACCTGAATTATGATTAGGAAATGCAGGCTTCAGACAATCTAAAAGACATGTGCAATGATCAAAACCAGGTATTCCCAAACGTACGCGCAATGCCGTCGAGGGTACGCCAAATAAAAATGTGATTCACATTAAACATTAAAAAACTAAATGTAAACACACGTGCAAGCAGTTGCTCCCAACACCACTTGGGTACACTGCAGCATCCACCGAGATGCTGCCAAGGGAATGCCTGACAGCTTGAAATACATTTTGGACACTACAGTGAAAATGGTTAACTCTCATGTATACTCCCTGAACTCTCATGTATTTTCTGCACTATACAATGATATGGGCAGCGACCATGTAACGCTTTTACAACATACAGAAGTGCGTTGGTTATCAAGGGGCAAAGTATTGACAAGTTTTTTGCATTGAGAGATGAGGCGGGACAAAATTGAGGCTATGATTAAGAAGTTGGAGCTCTTCTGTGTCTGCATTAACAACACACAGGTCTTTCCATATGATGTTTTGTCTGCAAATGAACTCAAGCTTACGGACAACGTCAAATGGAATATAGCGAAGCTGGGTGCCCAATTACGCAGGTACATTTCCAAAACGGATGACACAAACAACTGGATTCGTTATCCTTTTCATGCTCCGCCTCCAGTCCACTTACCGATATCTGAACAAGAGACCCTCATCGAAATTGCAACGAGTGGTTCTGTGAAAATGTAATTTAATCAGAAGTATCAGAGTATCCTACCTTGGTAAATTGCGTTGGTCACTGATGCCCTTTGCAAACATGTATCTATGTGAGAGTGGATACCCTCACCAGCATGAAAACTAAATACAGGCACAGACTGTGTGTGGAAAATGATTTAAGATGCCAATAAAACCCAACATTGCAGAGTTATGTGCATCCTTTCAAGCACACCCTTCTCATTAACCTGTGGTGAGTTATTCACAATTTTCGATGAACAAATTAGAATTTATATGTAAGATGGTTAAATAAAGAGCAAAATGATTGATTATTATATTATTTGTGCCCTGGTCCTATAAGATCTCTTTGTCACTTCCCACGAGCTGGGTTGTGACAAAAACTCACACTCATTCTTATCTTTAATAAATGTATCGTATATTGTGTGTGTGGCAGGCTTACAATGATGGCAAAAACCAACATTTGAGAGTGTGCTGACTGACCCTGGTGCTAGAGAGGGTACGCAGCTGGAGGTTGAATGTTGAAAGGTGTACGGGACTATAAAAAGTTTGGGAACCACTGATCTAGACCTAACCCAGCTGGTGACTAAGCCTACACGGCCCAATCCTAAAGATCTGATTTGTCTAATTTTATCGAATACACCACAGAAATGTTTCTACTGGTGTCTTCACCCAAGACATTAGTGATCATTGTCCAGTTGTTTGTGTTAAAGATGTGAGAGTACAGCAATCTAAGCCTTGTGTCATCACGAAGAGGAACTTTAGAAACTTCAGTGAATAGGCTTTTTCACATGCTCTTTATTTTAGTGACCTTGATTGTATTTCAGATATCCCTGTACCCGATTTAGTTTTAAGACTTTTTGCAGATGTATTCAATACTACTGTGGATAGTCATGCTCCCTTCAAAAAAATGAAGGGTTAAAAGTAGATTGAATGCCTGGTACACTCCAGAATTATCAGAAGTCATTCATAAAAGAGATGACACTTGGTTCAAGGACAGGAACACAGGCTTAGGGCCGGAAAGCTTTTAAGCAACTGAGGAATCATAGGCAGCATGCATGTAACTGACATTAAGCACTGGTCTTGCGATACTATATAGAAGGACCTTTTTTCTTTCTTCAATTATTTATTTTTTCTCATTTTTTCAAACAATCAAATCCATTGAACTGAGCAGGCTGGGCTGACATGCGTATAGCCTTTGCTAGGATGTTCTTAATATAAGCATACATCTATAACATTGTGCTAATGTTATCATTTCTATTTTCTATTTCTATTTCTGTTATTCTTGTATGTTTATGACTGTTTTCCATGTTATTAGGCTATTAGGTTATTATTCTTAAGAAGCACCCTCATTGACATGCAATAGACCTATGGGGCTTTGAATGTGTGAGTGAAGGGTGGCAGTATCGAATTAGGTTATCATGGGACTACCCATATTTCCATTGGGCCCACGCCAGTTGATGCCCAAAGGTTTGCTTAGGACGCAAAGGCGAGTCATGAGTCAGGAAGGTAGTCTGATGGCCTTAAAAGGACAACAGACCTCATAGATAGGGGGAGGTTTAATTGGGTGAATATCAGTGGACAATTGGAGGTTTAAACAATTGCAGCTACAGTATGCTTAACAGATATCATGGTACAGCTATATGGACACTCAATCATCACGGTGCTTTTTCATGCTAAGTTTCCAAGCATTTGTTGTGGTAAGTATAGCTGAAACATGTGTATCATTCTGGTAAGTGGGAAAATAAATATAGCCAGTTACAATTGTAATGGCTTAACAGATTGTTAGAGCCGATTTGGACATATTTGTATAAAAGACTGAACATAAGGAGCTCCATGTATATTTGTGTATATATATTAAATATTCATGTACATGATGAAATATTAGGTACGTACCTTTATGATTTATATTTACCTGATTGAGATATATTCATTTGTTAGTGTAACTCAGTTTTTGCCCCCCCCTCTTGCCCATTCATTGTATTGTAGTAAGTGTGTTAGGACACAGGCAGGAAGTTGGGCCTTGGTGGGGGTTCCTTGCTAGATGCGGGAGCAGTATAGTTTTTTTTGACCATACAGACAGACATACAAACAGGTCATATTATGTATTTTCCATATCAAGTAATCTATGTTTTAAGTTGATTGGAGAATCACTTCTTTGTCAGAAAAAGAAGAATAAACATTTATGTTGCACCATATCCCTGGATCTCATTGAATGTTTGGTCATATGCAGTGAAAACCCTCTTTGGATGGGTGATGAACGGTCCTCTTAACAGTTGTACCATGGCAGAAGAATCTGGGCATCCTACGGTGACGGCCAATCGTATCTCAATGGCTGACCTGGGGGTTCTTCTTGTGAATCAGTACCACCATGACTTCCCTAAGAGAGAATATGAAGAGAAAAGTGAGATGTCAGCTGAGGATCGTAGGTTTATGGAGATCGTATCAAGCTCCATAATCCTCAAAGACCATCACTACTACGTACTGTTGCCCTTTCGCAACAAAGATGTAGTCCTGCCAAACAATTGTGACATGGTAAAGCAGCGGGCTCTAAATATTATCAGGAAGTTCAAGAAGGACAAAGGTTACGCTGCAGAGTACAAAGGCTTCATGGAAGAGATGATAACAAAAGGTTACACCGAGAAGGTACCACAAGAACAGCTCCTCAGAGAGAAAGGCAAGGTATGGTACATACCAAACCATGGCGTTCACCATAAGCGCAAAGGAACGATACGAGTGGTGTTTGACTGTTCATCATCCTATAAAAGGTATATCTCTTAACAGTGAACTCCTTCAAAGCCCTGACCTGGCAAACACGCTTATAGGAGTCTTGCTAAGATTTCGGCAAGAGCACATTGCCATGATGGCAGACATCGAAGGAATGATCCATCAAGTACGTGCCCATGAAGACTTCCTGCGATTCCTATGGTGGCCGGACGGTGATACTAACAAAAGATTGGAGGAGTACAGACAGAATGACGGTACATCATTTCAGTGCAATATCCTCTCCAAGTTGTGCAAACCTTGCACTCGGAAAGACTGCAGAAGACAACTGTGAGAGGTACGATGAAGAGGTGATTCAAACAGTCAAGTCCAACTTCTATGTTGATGACTGCCTCAAGTCAGTGTCCACAGAAGAACAAGCCGTAGCGCTCACAAAAAACCTCAGGGATATGTGCTCTCAGGGTGGGTTCAAATTGACCAAGTGGGTCCGCAACAGCCGCACTGTGCTGGCTTCTATCCCTGATGAACACAAAGCCAAGCAGAAAAAAGAACTGGACCTGGACAGAGAGAATCTGCCTGTTGAAAGAGCACTTGGAATCCGATGGAACATTGAACGTGATGCGTTTACCTTCCAAGTCACTGTCAAGAACAGACCCCTTACAAGAAGAGGTATTCTCTCAACTGTCAGCTCTATTTATGATCCATTAGGTTTCCTCGCCCCATTTGTATTAAAGGCAAAGCAAATTATTCAAGTGCTCTGCAAGCTAAAGTGTGGATGGGATGAAGTCATCCCTGAAGAACACACTATTTCATGGAAGATATGGCTCTCAGAGCTGGACCAGCTCGCCAGATTCCAGATAGACAGGTGTATGATTGCCTGGGAACTTTGGTCAAGTCAAGACCGCGCGGCTGCATTACTTCGGTGATGCAAGTGAACAAGGTTATGGCATGGCAAGCAACTTTAGTTTCACAAACGGTATGGAATAGGTCCACATTGCATTCATACTGGGGAAATCAAGGGTGACTCCACTCAAGCAGATGACAATCCCAGACTGGAACTTGCGGCAGCAACATTGGCAGTGCGAGTGGACAGGATGTTAAGGTTGGAGCTCCAGATTGAACTTGAGGAGTCAACTTTCTGGACAGACAGCCAGTCTGTGCTAAAATACATCCGCAATGATACCAAGAGATTCCATACCTTTGTGGCTAATAGGGTTGCTATGATCCGTGACCTATCGAAAGCAAAACAGTGGAGGTATTTGAACTACAAACACAACCCAGCCGATGATGCCTCGAGGATTACATGTTGAAATTTTCCTGAACTCAAAGAGATGTCTCAAAGGACCAGAATGCCTGGAGAAAACAGAAACTCAATGGCCGAAAGTCCCAGAGGAGCTTGGCTCCATCCCCCCGGATGATCCAGAGGTGAGAAAAGACGTAATCGTAAACAGTACAAGTGTGGAAGAAAAGAGTCCAACCAGAAAACTGATTGAGTACTATTCAACATGGAACAGCTTGAAGAAAGCAGTTGCCTGGATGCTGAAGCTGAAGACTTCTTCTACAGTTAAGCCAGAAAAGGAAAAATCTCTCACAAACTGTTCCACGATCAGATCAGAGTCTGACAAACTCACTGAAGGAACAAATTGACAAGGTCAAACTGACGTTTGGAAAAGAAAGTCTGTCTGTGGATGACCTAGATGAAGCAGAAAAGGTCATCATTCGATTTGAGCAACGACAGCACTTTAAACAAGAAATTGCACTAGTTGTGAAAGGAAAACAATGTGCCAAGAGAAGCGGCTCAATCTGTAAATTTGATCCATTTGTTGACAATGACATTCTGAGAGTGGGAGGAAGGTTAAGCAAATCTGCTATGCCTACGGAACTAAAGAATCCTATGATCCTGCCCAAAGACTCCTACATCTCCAGACTGATCTTACTCCACATCCATGAGCAGGTTGGCCACTGGGAGAGGTCACATGCTTTCTAGACTTCGCCAGCGATATTGGATTCCCTGTGCCAACTCCTTAGCAAAGAAGTTCCTTAAGAGCCGTGTCTTCTGCAGGCGGATGCAAGCTAGAGCTGGAGAAGAGAAGATGGACGACCTTCCACAAGATCGGGTGTCACCTGATTTGCCGCCTTTCACCCATGTGGGCATAGATTACTTCGGCCCCATAGAGGTGAAGCGAGGCCGCGTTCATGTGAAGCATGTGATCTTTACTTGCCTTGTGAGTCGAGCTGTCCATCTAGAAGTTGAGGTTGAGGTTGATCTGACTGGTGAAAAAGATCCTCTATTCAGTCCTTAAAGAGCAAGTACTGGATGATGAGGCTTTGCAGACAGCCTTGTGTGAAGTTGAGGCGATTATAAACGACAGACCAATCACAACTGTAACAAATGAACCTAATGATCTAGAACGCCTGACTCCGAACCATCTGCTTCATCTGAAAGCTAAGCCAGTCCTGCCACCAGGACTATTCCAGAGAAGCGACCTATACTCATGAAGGAGATGGAAGCAAGTACAATATATCACTGACATCTTCTGGAAGAGATGGATCAGGGAGTATCTTCCCCTCATGCAGGAGAGGAACAAGTGGAACAAAACTAAGAGAAACTTCAGTCCTGGTGACCTTGTGGTCATCGTCGATGACACCGCCCCAAGGAACTCTTGGCTAATGGGGCGTGTGGTGGAGGCGTTGCCAGGGGCCAAAGGTCTTGTCCGCAGTGTCATGGTTAAGACTAAGACCAATATCTTACAATATCTTACCTATCAATAAACTCTGTCTGCTCCTTGAGGCGACGGAGTGACACACACACACACACACACACACACACACACACACACACACAGTGCTCCATCTTAGAATCACGTGCACCTCTGATTCGTTGATGTCATAGTCATACATTTTTAAACACCTGAACACTTCAACTCAGACTGAGATCTGTGGACTATTTTCCTATATGGCATGTTGTATATTTGTATATATCTATGAACTGTAATAGTGTTCTGGTATAGAATGTTTTGTGTATTGGCTCTACGTTTGAATAAAGTAATTGTTGTGCATTCAGTGCAGTCAACAATTAGGGGCCGGTATGTTAGAGCCGATTTGGACATATTTGTATAAAAGACTGAACATACGGAGCTCCATGTATATTTGTGTAAATATATTAAATATTAATAAATATAATGAAATATTAGGTACATACCTTTTTATGATTTATATTTACCTGATTGAGATATATTCATTTGTTAGTGTAATTCAGTTTTTGCCCCCCCCCCCCTCTTTCCCATTCATTGTATTGTGGTAAGTGTGTTAGGATAAAGGCAGGAATTTGGGCCTTGGGGGGGTCCTTGCTAGATGCGGGAGCGGTATAGTTTTTGACCATACAGACATACAAACAGGTCATATTATGTATTTTCCATATCAAGTAATCTATTGTTTAAGTTGATTGGAGAATCACTTCTTTGTTAGATATAAGAAGAATAAACATTTTTGTTGCACCATATCCCTGGATCTCATTGAATGTTTGGTCGTTTGGAAACCTTGAGTGTGGACTGTATGCCTACCAATCAAGCCCGCTTCAGGCTTGGGCAGTGGCTATGGTAAAGAGGAAAGGAAGCCACTAGACAGATCATGAACAAGAAGATCCATTTTTACCTGGCTAAAAGAGAGATAATCTAATGTCCATTGTTTACATGAAACTCACTCTACAACTAGAGATGAGGTTGTGTGGAAAAAGTACTGGGAGGGAGAAATATATTTTTGTCATGGGCAAAGAAAGTCAAAAGGGATTATTGTTAATTAACAACAATTTTGATTCGTTTGTGCAAACTGTGCAAACAGATCCTCAAGGAAGAAGGATCATTTTAAATATGCTATTGGACCAAAAACAGACTTGGCTAATTCATCTATATGGTCCAAATAATGATGATCCACACTTCCTCAGAAATATATAGAACAACCTATTGAGTAACCAAGTAACAAATTAATCTATTATTATGGTGGGAGATTATAATAAGAATTTAAGTACCTCAATGGATCACAAATAAAATCACACTACAAACTATCACCCTCATGCACTTAAGGAGATCACTAATATCATGGATACATTAGAACTAGTGGATTTATGGAGGCAGAAAAACCCTGACCTAGTGAGATGTACTTGGAGGAGGTTTAATCAAGCTAGCCTTCTTGACTACTTTCTTGTGTCATTCTTGATGGCATCAAAAGTTTAAAAGGTATTGATAGGAGACCGAATGTGAACGGACCACCATCTAATTGGCCTCCACAAAACTCTTACAGAATGTCTACGTGGACGGGGATATTGGACATTTTATCAAAACCTACTGTATTACTATTTGTTCTTAACTAAGACGAAATATAGGTACAGCAGATCCCCTTATTGTATGGGATACTTTCAAATGTACTTTTAGAGACCATTCAATTCAATGATTATCATGAAAACAAAAGCAGTAAAAGAGATTAGACTAATAAAAGAAATAGAGGAAATAACAGCGCAGGTGGATGGAAATGGAAACGGTACTATAGAGGCACAAAACAAGTTAGAGGAAAATAAAAAGAATTGGAGAAACGTATTCACTAGATTCTTCTTGTATCTCCAACATAGAAATACTACCAAAAATGATTTACAGAAACTTGTTACAAATGACGCCGTCATCCATGATTCACCAAATTATAATTCATTATTGAAAGAGGAGGAATGTCAATCTTTTCAGTCTGGAAAAACACCAGGGCTTGATGGTATGCCAGTAGAGGTATATCAGACCTTTTTTTAATGTACTCAAAGATCCATTATTATCATGTTTTAACTACTGCTATGAAAATGGTAGACAATCAGGTACTCAGCAAGAATTCTGATTTCATTACTACTGAACAGGACCCAGGTGGTAAGTATAAAGATCCAGTCCATTTCAAAAACTGGAGGCCTCTTACACTTCAATGCCTCTTACACTTAGAATTAAAAAGGATTTTACCAGATATCGTTAATCCTGATTAGACAGGTTGTTTACATGGACGATATATTGGAGATAATATGCGACAATTACTTTAAACAATAGAACATTATGAAACATCAAAGATACCATCCCTGGTCTTCATAGTAGATTTTAAAAAGGCTTTGATAAAGTACGACTATAATGTATATATCAATGCCTGAACTATTTTAATTTACCTGAATATCTTATACAATCCCAGGTGTAAAATTTGTAAATAATGGTTACTTCTCAGAAAGTATTGAGCTGGCCTCCAGAGTGGCGCAGGGGTCTAAGGCTGTGATACTAGAGATTCTGGGTTTGAGCCAGGCTCTGTCGCAGCCGGCCGTGAGCGGGAGACCCATGGGGCGGCGTACAATTGGCCCAGCGTCGTCCAGGGTAGGGGAGGGTTTGGCTAGCAGGGATCACTTTGTCCCATCGTGCACTAGCGACTCCTGTGGCGGGCCGGGCACAGTGCACGCTGACACGGTCGCCAGGTGTACAATGTTTCCTCTGACACATTGGTGCGGGTTAAGTGGGCATTGTGTCAAGAAGCAGTGCGGCTTAGTTTGGTTGTGTTTCGGAGGACGCACAGCTCTTGACCTTCGCCTCTCCCAAGTCCATACGGGAGATGCAGCAATGAGACAAGACTAACTATCAATTGGATACCATGAAATTGGGGAGAAAAAGGGGTAAAAAAAGAAAGTATTGAGCTGTTATGGTCATTCGAAATGCTAGCTATTAAAAATGATCCAACCAAGAACATCAAGGGGTTAGAAATCCAAGGTTTAAAAACAAAAGTGTCAGTGTATGCCGATGACTCAAGTTTCTTCTTCTTTGTCATTGAAGATCTTGATCACTTTTCTAGCCTCTCTGGACTAAAACCCAATTATGATAAGTATTACATATTGCATCATTAAAAGACACAATGTTTACACTACTGTGTAGTTTACCAATACAATAGGCTGATGGTGAAGTAGACATACTTGGTATTCATATCTTTAAAGATATAAATTAACTTAACAACAAATTTTAATAGAAAGTTAGCAAAAATAGACAAGATTCTGCAACCATGGAGAGCTAAATCCCTGTGTATTTATGGACAAAGCACATTGATTAACTCTTTGTTCCTATCCAAGTTTTACTTATGATGCTGACTACTCTAGATGACTAGTTTTTAAAATCATGTGAGCAAAAAATATGACACTTTATTTGGAACAAAATTAAATGTGCCTATTTATATAACGAATATGAGTTTGGGGGCTGAAATGATAAAATATTAAAGTATTAAACCTCTAACTAAAAGCTTCACTAATACATAAAATATACTTAAACTCAAACTGGTTCTCAAGAGAAGAAAAGCTCATCCTTTGTTCAAAAATTGCCTCTTTTCCTTTATACAGATTACAACTTCTCATTTCCGAATAATTGAAAATGAAACTTTGTTCAAAGTATCACCCTTTCGGGGCCTCCCGGGTGGTGCGGTGGTCTAGGGCACTGCATAGCAGTGCTAGCTGTGCCACCAGAGACTCTGGGTTCGTGCCCAGGCTCTGTCGCAGCCGGACGTGACCGGGAGGTCCGTGGGGCGACACACAATTGGCCTAGCGTTGTCCGGGTTAGGGAGGGTTTGGCCGGTAGGGATGTCCTTGTCTCATCGTGCACCAGCGACTCCTGTGGCGGGCCGGGCGCAGTGCGCGCTAACCAAGGTAGCTCCGACACATTGGTGCGGCTGGCTTCCGGGTTGGAGACGCGCTGTGTCAAGAAGTAATGCGGCTTGGTTGGGTTGTGTTTCGGAGGACGCATGGCTTTCGACCTTCATCTCTCCTGAGCCCGTACGGGAGCTGTAGTGATGAGACAAGATAGTAGCTACTAACAATTGGATACCATGAAATTGGGGAGAAAAGGGGTGTAAAAAAAAACTATCACCCATTCTTAAAATAGCAATAGAAAGCTGGTTCCAATTTAAATATTATCCTCCAGAAAAAAAACAGAACAAATACTACAACAAATATTATGGTTAAACTAAAACACACAAAAAAAATTATATTTATGGATTTTTTTTATTTTTTATTGTTTGACTTAATAATTCAATTCAATTTAATAGGAATGATGAAGTTCTGTCACATTTGCAGCTATCAAAAATATATGGGAATGTTTGGTCAATCCAAATTTACAGCCAACTGATTTCAGCATTACCACAAAAATAGAGAAGGCAAGTGGAAGAGAGACAAGTTCCCTACATTCTCTGTCTGCCATATATTAAAGATAGAAATTGGCTGAAAAGGATTGGTATAAATATAAAAATATACCAGTTTCATTTGAGGACCAAAATGTTAACACCTTCGCCATCCAGGTTGCAAAATAGCTGGGAAGAGATTTTTGGTGTCCCAATTCCATAGCACACGGTAAATGAACTGATACAAAAAAACAACAACACTTGATTCAACACTTCGAGTTTTTCAGTTTAAATTATTGTATAAAATTCTTGCCGCCAACAGAATGCTATATATACTGCATATACAGTGCCTTGCGTAAGTATTCGGCCCCCTTCGACTTTGCAACCTTTTGCCACATTTCAGGCTTCAAACATAAAGATATAAAACTGTATTTTTTTGTGAAGAATCAACAACAAGTGGGACACAATCATGACGTGGAACGACATTTATTGGATATTTCAAACTTTTTTAACAAATCAAAAACTGAAAAATTGGGCGTGCAAAATTATTCAGCCCCTTTACTTTCAGTGCAGCAAACTCTCTCCAGAAGTTCAGTGAGGATCTCTGAATGATCCAATGTTGACCTAAATGACTAATGATGATAAATACAATCCACCTGTGTGTAATCAAGTCTCCGTATAAATGCACCTGCACGGTGATTGTCTCAGAGGTCTGTTAAAAGCGCAGAGAGCATCATGAAGAACAAGGAACACACCAGGCAGGTCCGAGATACTGTTGTGAAGAAGTTTAAAGCCGAATTTGGATACAAAAAGATTTCCCAAGCTTTAAACATCCCAAGGAGCACTGTGCAAGCGATAATATTGAAATGGAAGGAGTATCAGACCACTGCAAATCTACCAAGACCTGGCCGTCCCTCTAAACTTTCAGCTCATACAAGGAGAAGACTGATCAGAGATGCAGCCAAGAGGCCCATGATCACTCTGGATGAACTGCAGAGATCTACATCTGAGGTGGGAGACTCTGTCCATAGGACAACAATCAGTCGTATATTGCACAAATCTGGCCTTTATGGAAGAGTGGCAAGAAGAAAGCCATTTCTTAAAGATATCCATAAAAAGTGTTGTTTAAAGTTTGCCACAAGCCACCTGGGAGACACACCAAACATGTGGAAGAAGGTGCTCTGGTCAGATGAAACCAAAATTGAACTTTTTGGCAATAATACAAAACGTTATGTTTGGCGTAAAAGCAACACTGCTCATCACCCTGAACACCTTATCCCCACTGTCAAACATGGTGGTGGCAGCATCATGGTTTGGGCCTGCTTTTCTTCAGCAGGGACAGGGAAGATGGTTAAAATTGATGGGAAGATGGATGGAGCCAAATACAGGACCATTCTGGAAGAAAACCTGATGGAGTCTGCAAAAGACCTGAGACTGGGACGGAGATTTGTCTTCCAACAAGACAATGATCCAAAACATAAAGCAAAATCTACAATGGAATGGTTCAAAAATAAACATATCCAGGTGTTAGAATGGCCAAGTCAAAGTCCAGACCTGAATCCAATCGAGAATCTGTGGAAAGAACTGAAAACTGCTGTTCACAAATGCTCTCCATCCAACCTCACTGAGCTCGAGCTGTTTTGCAAGGAGGAATGGGAAAAAATGTCAGTCTCTCGATGTGCAAAACTGATAGAGACATACCCCAAGCGACTTACAGCTGTAATCGCAGCAAAAGGTGGCGCTACAAAGTATTAACTTAAGGGGGCTGAATAATTTTGCACGCCCAATTTTTCAGTTTTTGATTTGTTAAAAAAGTTTGAAATATCCAATAAATGTCGTTCCACTTCATGATTGTGTCCCACTTGTTGTTGATTCTTCACAAAAAAATACAGTTTTATATCTTTATGTTTGAAGCCTGAAATGTGGCAAAAGGTCGCAAAGTTCAAGGGGGCCGAATACTTTCGCAAGGCACTGTATACTGTACAGTTGAAGTCGAAAGTTTGCAGTCATTTAAACTCCTTTTCCAACCACTCCACAAATTTCTTGTTAACAAACTACAGTTTTGGCAAGTCAGTTACGACATCTACTCTGTGCATGACACAAGTAATTTTCCCAGCAATTGTTTAAGGACAGATTATTTCACTTATAATTCACTGTATCACAATTCCAGTGGGTCAGAGTTTTACACACACTAAAATGTGTGTGCCTTTAAGCAGCTTGGAAAATTCCTGAAAATGATGTCATGGCTTTAGAAGCTTCTGATAGGCTAATTGACATCATTTGAGTCAATTAGAGGTGTACCTGTGGACGTATTTCAAGGCCTACCTTCAAACTCAGTTCTTCTTTGCTTGACATCATGGGAAAATCAAAAGAAATCAGCCAAGACCCCAGACAAAATTTTGTAGACCTCCACAAGTCTGGGAGCAATTTACAAACACCTGAAGGTACCGCGTTCATCTATACAAACAATAGTACGCAAGTATAAACACCACAGGACCACACAGCCGTCATACCGCTCAGGAAGGAGACGCATTCTGTATCCTAGAGATTAAAATACTTTTGTGCGAAAAGTGCAAATATAGAATTGTTTGGCCATGATGACCATTATGTTTGGAGGAAAAAGGGGGAGGCTTGCAAGCCGAAGAACACCATCCCAACCGTGAAGCACGGGGGTGGCAGCATCATGTTGTGGGGGCTATTTGCTACAGGATGGACTGGTGCACTTCACAAAATAGATGGCATCATGAGGTAGGAAAATTATGTGGATATATTGAAGCAACATCTCAAGACATCAGTCAGGAAGTTAAAGCTTCGTCGCAAATGGGTCTTCCAAATGGACAATGCCCCAAAGCATACTTCCAAAGTTGTGGCAAAATGGCTTAAGGACAACAAAGTCAAGGGATTGGAGTGGCCATCACAAAGCTCTGACCTCAATCCTATAGAACATTTGTGAGCAGCACTGAAAAAATGTGTGCGAGCAAGGAGACTTACAAACCTGACTCAGTTACACCAGCTCTGTCAGGAGGAATGACCCAAAATTCACCCAACTTATTGTGAGAAGCTTGTGGAAGGCTACCCGAAACGTTTGACCCAAGTTAAACAATTTAAAGGCAATGCTACCAAATACTAATTGAGTGTATGTAAACTTCTGACGAACTGAGAATGAGATGAAAGAAATAAAAGCTGAATTAAATCATTCTCTCTACTATTATTCTGATATTTCACATTCTTAAAATAAAGTGGTGATCCTAACTGACCTAAGACAGAGACTTTTTACAATAATTAAATATCAGGAATTGTGAAAAACTGAGGTTAAATGTATTTGGCTAAGGTGTTTGTAAAATTCCAACTTCAACTGTAAATGTATATATTTACATATGGGCTATTCAACAATCTCAGCTCTTCAGATGTTGGTGCGAAGAGACAGAATCATTAGATCATTAATTCTGGTACTACCCCTATGTAGTTTGTTTCTGGTCACAGTTTCAGGAATGGCAACAACAAAAGATTCAACATTAATTTAAAATGTAAAAATTATAATAAAAAATAAAAAAATTAGCAGTGTTGGTTGATTTGGAAAACCATAGTCAATCAATCAACAACATAATTATACTCATCGGAAAGGCTTTCATCTTTAGCTGACAATCTGTGGATACTATGCGATCAGAAAGGTTCAAAATTCATGTAAAACATCACAGCACAGTTGAAAAATACATGGCACAAGGAAACCAAACGAGGGTGGTCTACGGTGATAGGTGGGATGGACTGGTGGTAGCTGAGGGGTGGGATTAAAGACCTCGTGATTGGTAATGGTATTATTGAAAACACTATATATAATATAACGTATAAATCACATTTTATTGGTCACATAAACATGGTTAGCAGATGTTATTGCGAGAGTAGCGAAATGCTTGTGCTTCTAGTTCCGACAGTGCAGCAATATCTAACATGCAATCTAACAATTCCACAACAACTACCTAATACACATAAATCTAAGTAAAGGAATGGAAAAAAATATATACATATATGTATGAGCAATGGCAGAGCGGCATAGGCAAGATGCAATAGATGGTATAAAATACAGTATATACATATCAGATGAGTAATCCAAGATATGTAAACATTATTAAAGTGGCATTATTAAAGTGACTAGTGATCCATTTATTAAAGTGGTCCAATGATTTCGAGGCTGTATGTAGGCAGCAGCCTCTCTGTGGCAGTGATGGTTGTTTAACAGTCTGGTGGCCTTGAGATAGAAGCTATTTTTCAGTCTCTCGGTCCCAGCTTTGATGCACCTGTACTGACCTCGCCATCTGGATGGTGCAGGGTGAACAGGCAGTGGCTCAGGGGGTTGATGTCCTTGATGATCTTTTTGACCTTCCTGTGACATCTGGTGCTGTAGGTGTCCTGGAGGGCAGGTAGTTTGCCCCCGGTGATGCGTTGTGCAAAGAGCATCACCCTCTGGAGAGCCTGCGGTTGTGGGCGGTGCAGTTGCCATACCAGGCAGTGATACAGCCCGACAGGATGCTCTCAATTGTGCATCTGTAAAAGTTTGTGAGGGTTTTAGGTGACAAGCCAAATTTCTTCAGCCTCCTGTTGCGCCTTCTTCACCACACTGTCTGTGTGGGTGGACCATTTCAGTTTGTCTGTGATGTGTACGCCAAGGAACTTAACTTTCCACCTTCTCCACTTTCTCCACTGCTGTCCTGTCGATGTGGATAGGGGGGTGCTCCCTCTGCTGTTTCCTGAAGTCCACGATCATCTCCTTTGTTTTGTTGACGTTGAGTGTGAGGTTATTTTCCTGACACCACACTCGGTGTGCCTTCACCTCCTCCCTGTAGGCTGTCTCATCATTGTTGTTCAACTGTTGTGTCGTCTGCAAACTTGATGATTGAGTTGGAGGCGTGCATGACCACGCAGTCATGGGTGAATAGGGAGTCCATGAGGGGGCTGAGCACGCAACCTTGTGGGGCCCCAGTGTTGAGGATCAGTGAAGTGGAGATGTTGTTTCCTACTTTCACCACCTGGTCAGGAAGTCCAGGAACCAATTGCACAGGGTGGGGTTGAGACCCAGGGCCTCAAGCTCAATGATGAGCTTGAGGGTACTATGCTGAGCTATAGTCAATGAACAGCATACTTACATAGGTATTCCTCTTGGGATAGGGCAGTGTGATGGTGATTGAATCGCCGGATTAAAATCGAATCATGTATGTGTGTATGTATACACTACCGTTCAAAAGTTTGGGGTCACTTAGAAATGTCCTTGTTTGTGAAAAAGAGCCAATTTTTGTCCATTAAAATAACATCATATTGATCGGAATTACAGTGTAGACATTGTTAATGCTGTAAATGACTATTGTAGCTGGAAATGGCTGATTTTAATGGAATACCTACATAGGCGTACAGAGGCCCATTATCAGCAACCATCACTCCTGTGTTCCAATGTCACATTGTGTTAGCTAATCCAAGTTTATAATTTTAAAATGATAATTGATCATTAGAAAACCCTTTTGCAATTATGTTAGCACAGCTGAAAACTGTTGTGCTCATTAAAGATGCAAAAAATGGCCTTCTTTAGACATGTTGAGTATCTGGAGCCTCAGCATATGTGGGTTTGATTACAGGGTCAAAATTGCCAGAAACAAATAACTTTCTTCTGAAACTCGTCAATCTATTCTTGTTCTAAGAAATGAAGGGGAATCCATGCAAGAAATTGCCAAGAAACTGAAGATCTCATACAACGCTGAGTACTACTCCCTTCACAGAACAGCACAAACTGGCCCTAACCAGAATAGAAAGAGGAGTGGGAGGCCAAGTATATTAGAGTGTCTAGTTTGAGAAACAGATGCCTCACAAGTCCTCAACTGGCAGCTTCATTAAATAGTACCGCAAAACACCAATCTCAACGTAAACGGTGAAGAGGCGACTCCGGGATGCTGGCCTTCTGGTCAGTTTTCTTTTTATTTGCCAATAAAACTACAAGATTAAGATAGGCAAAAGAACACAGACACCGGACAGAGGAACTCAACCACAGACGGATTGAGGTCAGGGCACTGTGCAGGCCAGTCAACTTCTTCCACAACGATCTCGATAAACCATTTCTGTACGGACCTTGCTTTGTGCACCATGGCATTGTCACGCTGAAACAGGAAAGGGTCTTCCCCAAACTGTTACCACATCAGTTGGAAGCACAGAATTGTCTAGAATGTCATTATATGCTGTAGCGTTAAGATTTCCCTTCAATAGAGCTAAGGGATCTAGCCCGAACCATGAAAAACAGCCCCAGACCATTATTCCTCCTCCACCATACTTTACAATTGGCACTATGCATTGGGGCAGGTAGTGTTTTCCTGGCATCCGCCAAACACAGATTTGTCATTCGGACTGCCAGATGGTGAAGTGTGATTCATCACTCCAGAGAACAAGTTTCCACTGCTCCAGAGTTCAATTGCAGCGAGCTTTACACCATTCCAGCCGACGCTTGGCATTGTACATGGTGATATTAGGCTTGTGTGCCGCTGCTTGGCCATGGAAACCCATTTCATGAAGCTCCCGACAGACAGACAGTTATTGTGCTGACGTTGCTTCCAGAGGCAGTTTGGAACTCGGTAGTGAGTGTTGATACCGAGAACAGCGGATTTTTACGTGCCGTGTGCATCATAACTTGGCAGTCCCGTTCTGTGAGCTGGTGTGGCATACCACTTCACGGCTGAGCCGTTGTTGCTCCTAGACGTTTCTACTTCACAGTACCAGCACTTACAGTTGACTGGGGAAGCATCACAGGGCTGACATTTGATGAACTGACTTGTTGGAAAGGTGGCATCCTATGACGGTGCCACGTTGAAAGTCACTGAGCTTTTCAGAACGGGCCATTCTACTGCCAATGTTTATCTATTGAGATTGAATGGCTGTGTGCTCAATTTTATACACCTGTCAGCAACGGGTGTGGCTGAAATAGCCGAATCTACTAATTTGAAGTTGTGTCCACCTACTTTTGCATATATAATGTATATGTACTGTATGTGCGTATGTATGGGAATGCTGTATATAAAAGTACCATGTTTGTAGTATGTAAAATGTATATGTAAAATGTAATATGCAAAATGTATGTATATGTAACAAAAAAGCTGTAAAACAAAAAAGCTATTTTTGTCCTCCGAAGAGTATGGATGGGTTAATTTTAAAAAGAAGAAAAAAGGAATCATTGTGTCAGACAAATCAGAAAGGCAAAATGTGATTATTATGTAACTGCTCTTTCGGATTGTAATGGGAACCAGGCTACATTCTGGAAAACTGTCAAATCCCTGAAGGTTTCTACTTCCTCTTCTCTGCCATAACAAATTCATTCAGACGCTGGCCTCATTACAGATAAAAATGCCATCATTGATGCATTTAATCACTATTTTATTTCAGGGGGCTATCTCTTTGAAATAAATTCTTAGCCTATTCACAATTATATTGAGCTGGATTCTGATAGGGAAAACTTGCTGAATGATAAGAAAAATGATAGTCGAAGCCTTTCTTATGGACTATATACAGAAAAAGAAGTCCTGGATGCTTTGCTAGGAATAGACAGCAAGAAATCGACAGGGGCTGACCGATTTGTATCCTGGACTGCTTCCGTGTGCTGCGCCCATCATTGTTGGCTCAATAACCCACGTGTTTTATTTAACATATTATTCACAAAGTATGGAAATCAGCAGAGTGCAGCCACTCCATAAGGGAGGGGATAGTAGTGATCTTAAAAATGATCGCACCATTTGAAGGCTTTCTTGTCTCGCTAGTATTCTTGAATCCTTGGTAAATGTACAACTTTGCTCTTTTCTATCTGAGAAATATATTTTAAATGTAAACCAATCAGGCCTGGGCATAGCACTATTACAGCAACCACTTTAGTTGTTCATGATCTTGTTAGTGCTTTAGACACTAAAATAAAATGTGCTGCTTGGTTTGTGGACCTTTCAAAAGCTTTTGATACTGTTGATCATGCTATTTTATTGAATAAGTTGTCCTCGGTAGACCTGAGCTCTGACACCTGTTCATGGTTTCATGATTATCTTAGTGACAGAACTCAGGCCATCGTGGTTGATGGGGTTAAGTCTGAATTTCTTGAAGTACATAAAGGTGTACCACAGGGGTCGATTTTGGGACCTCTTCTCTTCACTATTTATATAAACACCATTGGTCTATCTGTTGAAAATTGTTAACTTCATCTATATGCAGATGATACTATTATGTATGCTATTGCCCTGACTGTTGATCTGGCTGTGTCAAAACTACAGTCAGATTTGATTGCTATGCATGAATCCCTTGCTGATTTAAAAAGTGCTTAATATGGGCAAAACTAAAAATGTTTCAGATTAACTACATGTTCACTCATTAGATGGTTCTCCAAACAAATGTGTTCCCGCATATAAATACTTAGGCATTTGGATTGATATGGATTTGACATTTAAAAACATATACTGTAGATGAGCTGGTTATGAAGAGATTGAAAGTTAGCTTTTTCTACAGAAACAGATTGTGCCTTTCACTAAGTAGTAGGAAGAACATTATTCATTAGCCTTTTTTATCTGTTCGTAATTATGGTGATATTATCTAAGTGTAGCTGCTACTACTTTTAAACCTTTGGATGCCATCTACCATACTACGCTTTGTTTTGTTACAGGTGACAGTTTTGATACTGCATCCTGTATCAAAATGTTTGCTGGATGCAAAGACCCGTTGATCTCTACATTGGCCATTACTGTCTTATCTAACTTTGCTGTTGAAGTACAGACACCTGAGTTGCCTAACCCGTTCACAGGATTGGTTAACTCTTGAGTTTCCAAGCGTCTACACCGAGCTACGTAAATCTGTTTTTAGTTTTAATGCACTGTATTGTCATGGTTCCACCGGGCACCAGAGGGTTGCAGAGACCGCCCTAGAGACTTTGGTACCCAGGGGTTTCTTATCATTTCATTATTGTTTCCCCTTTAACTTCCTCAGGCTAGGGGGCAGTATTCGGAAGTTTGGATGAATGAGGTAACCAAAGTACTGCCTGATACTCAGGCCCAGAAGCTAGGGTATGCATATAATTGGTAGTATTGGATAGAACACAACATATATCCTCACAACTGACTTCCGGCGCCGACAGAGATGGCCGCCTCGCTTCGCGTTACTAGGAAACTATGCAGTTTTTTGTTTTTTTACGTGTTATTTCTTACATTAGTACCCCAGGTCATCTTAGGTTTCATTACATACAGTCGAGAAGAACTACTGAATATAAGATCAGCGTCAACTCACCATCAGTACGACCAAGAATATGTTTTTCGCGACACGGATCCTGTGATCTGCCTTCCAAACAGGACAACGGAGTGGATTCTATGCAGCGACCCAAAAACGACTCCGAAAAAGAGGGAAACGAGGCGGTCTTCTGGTCAGACTCCGGAGACGGGCACACCGTGCACCACTCCCCAGCATTCTTCTTGCCAATGTCCAGTCTCTTGACAACAAGGTTGATGAAATCCGAGCAAGGGTAGCATTCCAGAGGGACATCAGAGACTGTAACGTTCTTTGCTTCACGGAAACATGGCTCACTGGAGAGACGCTATCCGAGGCGGTGCAGCCAACGGGTTTCTCCACGCATCGCGCCGACAGAGACAAACATCTTTCTGGTAAGAAGAGGGGCAGGGGCGTATGCCTGATGGCTAACGTGACATGGTGTGATGAAAGAAACAGACAGTAACTCAAATCCTTCTGTTCACCTGATTTAGAATTCCTCACAATCAAATGTAGACCGCATTATCTACCAAGAGAATTCTCTTCGATTATAATCACAGCCGTATATATCCCCCCCCAAGCAGACACATCGATGGCTCTGAACGAACTTTATTTAACTCTCTGCAAACTGGAAACCATTTATCCGGAGGCTGCATTCATTGTAGCTGGGGATTTTAACAAGGCTAATCTGAAAACAAGACTCCCTAAATTTTATCAGCATATCGATTGCGCAACCAGGGGTGGAAAGACCTTGGATCATTGTTACTCTAACTTCCGTGACGCATATAAGGCCCTGCCCCGCCCCCCTTTTGGAAAAGCTGACCACGACTCCATTTTGTTGATCCCTGCCTACAGACAGAAACTAAAACAAGAGGCTCCCACGCTGAGGTCTGTCCAACGCTGGTCCGACCAAGCTGACTCCACACTCCAAGACTGCTTCCATCAAGTGGACTGGGAGATGTTTCGTATTGCGTCAGATAACAATATTGACGAATACGCTGATTCGTGTGCGAGTTCATTAGAACGTGAGTTGAAGATGTCGTTCCCATAGCAACGATTAAAACATTCCCTAACCAGAAACCGTGGATTGATGGCAGCATTCGCGTGAAACTGAAAGCGCGAACCACTGCTTTTAATCAGGGCAAGGTGTCTGGTAACATGACCGAATACAAACAGTGCAGCTATTCCCTCCGCAAGGCTATCAAACAAGCTAAGCGTCAGTACAGAGACAAAGTAGAATCTCAATTCAACGGCTCAGACACAAGAGGCATGTGGCAGGGTCTACAGTCAATCACGGACTACAGGAAGAAATCCAGCCCAGTCACGGACCAGGATGTCTTGCTCCCAAGCAGACTAAATAACTTTTTGCCCGCTTTGAGGACAATACAGTGCCACTGACACGGCCTGCAATGAAAACATGCGGTCTCTCCTTCACTGCAGCCGAGGTGAGTAAGACATTTAAACGTGTTAACCCTCGCAAGGCAGCAGGCCCAGACGGCATCCCCAGCCGCGCCCTCAGAGCATGCGCAGACCAGCTGGCCGGTGTGTTTACGGACATTCAATCAATCCCTATACCAGTCTGCTGTTCCCACATGCTTCAAGAGGGCCACCATTGTTCCTGTTCCCAAGAAAGCTAAGGTAACTGAGCTAAACGACTACCGCCCCGTAGCACTCACATCCGTCATCATGAAGTGCTTTGAGAGACTAGTCGAGGACCATATCACCTCCACCCTACCTGACACCCTAGACCCACTCCAATTTGCTTACCGCCCAAATAGGTCCCCAAGACGATGCAATCTCAACCACACTGCACACTGCCCTAACCCATCTGGACAAGAGGAATACCTATGTGAGAATGCTGTTCATCGACTACAGCTCGGCATTCAACACCATAGTACCCGCCAAGCTCGTCATCAAGCTCGAGACCCTGGGTCTCGACCCCGCCCTGTGCAACTGGGTACTGGACTTCCTGACGGGCCGCCCCCCGGTGGTGAGGGTAGGCAACAATATCTCCTCCCCGCTGATCCTCAACACTGGGGCCCCACAAGGGTGCGTTCTGAGCCCTCTCCTGTACTCCCTGTTCACCCACGACTGCGTGGCCACGCACGCCTCCAACTCAATCATCAAGTTTGCGGACGACACAACAGTGGTAGGCTTGATTACCACTAACGACGAGACGGCCTACAGGGAGGAGGTGAGGGCCCTCGGAGTGTGGTGTCAGGAAAATAACTTCACACTCAACGTCAACAAAACTAAGGAGATGATTGTGGACTTCAGGAAACAGCAGAGGGAACACCCCCCTATCCACATCGATGGAACAGTAGTGGAGAGGGTAGCAAGTTTTAAGTTCCTCGGCATACACATCACAGACAAACTGAATTGGTCCACTCACACAGACAGCATCGTGAAGAAGGCGCAGCAGCGCCTCTTCAACCTCAGGAGGCTGAAGAAATTCGGCTTGTCACCAAAAGCACTCAAACTTCTACAGATGCACAATCGAGAGCATCCTGGCGGGCTGTATCACCGCCTGGTACGGCAATTGCTCCACCCTCAACCGTAAGGCTCTCCAGAGGGTAGTGAGGTCTGCACAACGCATCACCGGGGGCAAACTACCTGCCCTCCAGGACACCTACACCACCCGATGTTACAGGAAGGCCATAAAGATCATCAAGGACAGCAACCACCCGAGCCACTGCCTGTTCACCCCGCTATCATCCAGAAGGCGAGGTCAGTACAGGTGCATCAATGCTGGGACCGAGAGACTGAAAAACAGCTTCTATCTCAAGGCCATCAGACTGTTAAACAGCCACCACTAACATTGAGTGGCTGCTGCCAACACACTGACACTAACACTGACTCAACTCCAGCCACTTTAATAATGGGAATTGATGGGAAATGATGTAAATATATCACTAGCCACTTTAAACAATGCTACCTTATATAATGTTACTTACCCTACATTATTCATCTCATATGCATACGTTGATACTGTACTCTATATCATCGACTGCATCCTTATGTAATACATGTATCACTAGCCACTTTAACTATGCCACTTTGTTTACATACTCATCTCATATGTATATACTGTACTCGATACCATCTACTGTATCTTGCCTATGCTGCTCTGTACCATCACTCATTCATATATCCTTATGTACATATTCTTTATCCCCTTACACTGTGTATAAGACAGTAGTTTTGGAATTGTTAGTTAGATTACTTGTTGGTTATTACTGCATTGTCAGAACTAGAAGCACAAGCATTTCGCTACACTCGCATTAACATCTGCTAACCATGTGTATGTGACAAATACAATTTGATTTGATTTGATTTAGAAAACACTCTAAAGTTTCCAAAACTGTTAAAATAATGTCTGTGAGTATAACAGAACTGATATGGCAGGCAAAAACCCGAGGACAATCCATCCAGAATATTTTTCAGCTCACCCTTGATTACTATGGCTGTCAATGGGAATATAAAAGGAATACCTCCCAGATTGCAGTTCCTAGGGCTTCCACGAGATGTCAACAGTCTTTAGAAAGAGTTTCAGGCTTGTTTTTTTGAAAAATTAGTAGTTTTAGTAAGTGGCTCCCATTTTGGCTGTAGTGTTTGTTGCGCATTCCGGAGAGTGCGAGTACTTTGTTATTTATCTCCGGTAATGGTCTCCGGTATTCTCAGTCTTAAATTTGATCATTTATTTACATATTAGGGTACATGCGGATTGATTAGGAATGTTGTTTGATATGTTTGGAAGAAGGTTAATGGTAACTTACGGGATTCATTTGTATGCATTTTGAACGAGGGAAACTGGTGGATTACAGAGTCTAGCGCGCCAATGAAACAAACTTTTTTGGGACATAAAGAAGGACTTTATCGAACAAAAGGACCATTTGTTATGTAGCTGGGACCCTTGTGATTGCAATTAGATGAAGATCTTCAAAGGTAAGTGACTAATTTTATTGCTATTTCTGACTTTCGTGATGCTTGGTTGGAAAATGTATGTAATGCTTTTCTGTGCTGGGCGCTGTCTTCAGATAATCGCATGGTGTGCTTTCACTGTACAGCCTTTTTGAAACCTGGCAACGCGGCTGGATTAACAAGAAGTTAAGCTTTTAAATTATGTATGACACTTGTATTTTCATGAATGTTTAATATTATGATTTCTGTAATTTGAATTTCATGCTCTGCAATTTCACCGGATGTCGTCGAGGTGAGACGCTAGAGTCCCAATGGTCCATAAGAAGTTAAGATATGTGTGTTTTCTGTTGAACAACTCTGAGACTCTTAGTTTCTTGTTGATCAATGCTCCTGAGAACCCCCTTATCTTAGGGTACCCCTGGCTAGAGCTACACAACTCACCAGTCTCCTGGTCCAGGAACGCCTACTAGACTGGGGCAAGGACCGCCAGACGAAATGTCTAAGACCCCCACCAAGAGCCTTGCTGACTTCTCCTCCTCCCGAATACTTTGACCTTTGGGTGGCCTTCAGTAAGAGGCAAGCCGCCACCCTTCCCCCTCACCGTCCTTACGACTGTGCCATTGAACTCCTATCCGGCGCCACACTTCCCCAGGGTCATCTGACACCTGAAGCAGCCGTCATGGACAATTACAGTATATCTGGGATTCGATGGAGGATTCATTCGCCCCTCTATATCCTCTGCTGGTGCTGGTCCAATGGGCCCAATTCTTTACCAAACTGGACCTCTGTAACGCTTACAATCTGGTGAGAATCAGGGAGGGAGATAAGTAGAAGACCGACTTTAACACCCCTAGTGTCCACACTGAGTATTTAGTCATGCCCTTCGAATTATTGAACTCCCCGTCAGTCTTTCAAGCATTGGTCAATGACACCCTGAGGGATATGTATAATCGGTTCATCTTAGTTTACCCCGATGACATCCTGATCTTCTCCAAGACCCTTCCGGAAAACATTCTGCATGGTCGCCAAGTCCAGAGATGCCTCCTGCAGAGTCAACTATATGTCAAGACAGAGAAGTGTGAGTTCCACGTATCCAAGTTTCCTTCCTGGGTCACATTATCTCTACCACAGGCATCCAAATGGACCCCGTTAAGATAGAGGCAATCGCGGACTGGACCTCTCCCACCTCACTCAGAGGTCCAGCGGTTCCTCGGGCCTGCCCATTTTTACAGGCATTTTATACGCCGCTTTGGTGTGGTGGCAGCGCCTCTCACGGTCCTAATCCGTAAGTCCCAGACCCGTTTTTGCTGGACCCCCGAGGCTGACAGGGCATTCATGGAGCTCAAGGGATGTTTCACCTCTGGACCTATCCTTGTTCATCCTGATCAAACTTGTCCCTTTGTGGTGGAGGTGGACTCCTTGTACACCTGAGCAGGGGTGGTCCTTTCACAGCGGAACAAGGAGGACAAGAAACTGCACCTACTCGCCTTTCTCTCCAAGCGGTTCTTGCCAAGGGACGCAAATGCGATGTAATCAAACCGGGGTCTCTTGGCATTTAAGTGGGCCCTTGAGGGTTGGAGACACTGGTTGGAGGGGGAACCTCATCCTTTCGTGATCTGGACGGACCATAAGCACTTGGTCTCCATTCAAGAAGCCAAGAGGTTGAACGCTCGCGAGGCTAAATGGGCTCTGTTTTTTAACAGGTTCAACTTCACACTAGCACTGTAAGCACTGTATGTCTTGGCCTTAACGTATGACAGCATACATTATGTAATCCCTTATAGTTCTATTGTCCTTTCTATGGTCCTTTGTTGATTGTGACACATTTTGAACATTTTCAGTAAAACACTGCATACAGATGCACACCATCCATGTCGAAAGATCTCTTTCAACATGAAATAAAACATGGATTAAAATGTATTTGAGGTTTTATGTTTTTTTTAAATATTGTTTTGTGGGCATGTGTCATTTTCAAAGGTGTCATTTCAGGAAAATTCCATTCATATTGGAAAGAAAAAAACACAAATGAACATAAATGAAAAGCAGAACCCTGAGAGGCAGGCATAATAAACCTTTTGACTGCCATTCTCTCACATTGTTTGGAGTGGATTTCGGGCAAATGATGAGGTGGCACTATTCCCCCATACACAACACTTCGTGTGGGAGTGTGCAAACAGATGGAAGACCTGATCTAAATTATAATCTGGTTATCCAATGAGAAGAGGGACAGCTCTAAATTGACAGGCATGAAATTTGTATGAATCTATGTCTAAATCACCACAATGGAACCAAGAGGAGGGTGACAATAGAGTCATGCAGAAAGCAACAAACCTGCATTCATGAAAATGTGATTGAGATTCATTTGTGCCATTTTTTTTGTGGATCACTTTGTATTTTATCCATATTTTTGTGACTTAGAACAGTAAGTCAAACTGTGTTTGAACGGTCATCAGACTTGTTAGATACCTCATCAACATAGAATGTGATTGAGAGGGACAATGAACAAGATTTATTGGGGGCAATGCTACAGTCATTTGGAACCCATCGAAATAAAGTTGCAGCAGCTTGCTTTAAATGACATTTCTAGTGTCATCACACTGAGAAGCAAAATGACTGCCCTTGCATTGGAGGGGTTCTTTAAGGACCTAAGATCAGTGGGCGTAACCTGAGTTTTCACTGAAATCTATCAATGATGGTCAAGTTAAGTATGCGCATCTCAAGCTAGGATTCTGCCCTCAATTTCTTTTAAATCTAAGTGTCCAAAACCATTGATCATTATCCCTGTGCCAGTTTTTTCTAATACATATTAACTCAAATCAAAATGTTGATAAAATTGGCAATACCTTACAGATACCTACAACCAAAGGGGATTTTAATATTTGGTTCAAATATGTGCTTTACCCTTTTGAGATCTCAGAACAAATGACAAATGTGGTTAAAATGTATGTTTTTATTTCAAGTGTTTACTCTTTTGTATCATAATGGCAATATTTCCACAGTGCTCTCCACCATCTGTGGGGATGTGATACCTTTCTGTAGCACAGTGAACGGGGGGTGGAAATGGTGTTTTCTGTAATCCCAGAATCCCTCACATCGAATCATGCAAATTTGGTGCACTTTGAAGCGAATCCAGCTCCTACCATATGCACAGTGAAAACAACAATTTATTATGCATGCATTGCACCAAGCTTATGGTAATGTTATTTCACTGGTATTCAAAAAACTCAAATTTGAGGCTGTATACATATCTAAGTTATCTTTAAAATGTATATTTTGTATCTGATTGTGTTGTGCATTCATGCATATCAAGTGATGCATTTAAAGAAAGTTGATGTTAGTTGTTTGGTTTAAGGTTACATGTCTGCAATTGCTAGTTTAAACAGTACTGCTTTATTTTAAAGCTCTGTTTCAGCTGCCTAGTATTTACTATAAACTACATAGTAATATGTAATACAAGTATGACAGTCACACAATATTCATGATTATAGATTTTAGTGAAAGACTAGGGCTTTTGGAAAGTGTACAAAGAAAATGCATTTCAGTGGACGAATGCTGTAACATAAGGGAATAAACTAGTTATGTTTTCCTCATGTGACATACTATTCAACACTCATTTCACTTATGAGTTCATTATGCACTATGCAGTTCTTTATGAATGTTACTTACACCTTCATGAATATGTTATGAATGTTCTGTGAATGCTGTTATGCATTGATATGCATTGCTTATGACACCATTATGACACCTGCCAAGAACATTTTTTAATCTCAGCTAATTCCTAATTTAGGGGAAGAATCATGCAATCTGTAATTGGCAAGCAGAGATATGAAAGAGAACTACTGGTGTTTCCCTTTCCGATCTAAACTTGGTTTTGTTTCCACATGGAATTTTGCATGAAGAGAGGAGTCAGTCACTGGTGCTGCTGGTTTGATGACATTGTGTTCAATACTTTTATCTAACACTGCTTCAGATTGACTTGTAATGAAACTACATCATCCATGAAGGCTTCCCACTGGGCACAAAATGGTTGAATCAATGTTGTTTCCATGTCATTTAAACCTAAAAAATAAAACTACGTAATGATGTTGAATCAATGTGGATAACTGAATGGATTTGAAAGGAGTTTTTTTTTTACCCAATTTTTAAACTAAATCCAATGACATGGTAATTTTTTGTGGGATTTCACGTCGGATTCACGTTAGTTGACAACTCAACCAAATGTAAATCACAACTAGTCATTAAACTGACGTCTGTGCCCAGTGGGTCAATACTTAAATTGCAACTTCTGTCAAGGCCTGGTTAATCCTGCCATCATGACAGCTGTTGTCAGCATATTACAACAGGTTTTACATAATAATGTAATTGATTTAAAGGGGAATTTCACCCTGGGGATTCCCTGGGTTTGTTTTTATCATGTACGAGTGATTCCTAGGTTAATGAGATGTGTTTCACACATAATTGTACACGAAGAGGGCGGGACTGGCCTTCGCGCACTGAACGATATACCATTTGATGACTGTTGGTCTATTGAGGGTGGTGCGAGATCTGAAAATAAATGTAGTCCTGCTTTGGTATTTCGCAAAGCATCTATGTTATACTGATCGCACTGGATGGTGCCGACAGAGATGGTCACCTCGCTTCCCGTTCTTAGGAAACTATGCAGTATTTTGTTTTTTTAATGTATTATTTCTTACACTGTTACCCCAGGACATCTGAAGTCTTATAACATACAGCCGGGAAGAACAATATAAGAGCAACGTCAACTTATCAACATTACGACCAGGAATACGACTTTCCCGAAGCGGACCCTCTGTTTGGACCACCACCCAGGACAATGGATCGAATCCCAGTAGGCGAACCAAAACAACGGCGTCACAGAAGGGGCAGATGGAGAGGTCTTCTGGTTAGGCTCCGTAGACGGGCACATTGCTCACCGCTCCCGAGTATACTACTCGCCAATGTCCAGTCTCTTGACAACAAGGTAGACGAAATTTGAGCAAGGGTTGCCTTCCAGAGAGACATCAGAGATTGTAACATTCTCTGTTTCACGGAAACATGGCTCACTTGGGATGTGTTATCAGAGTCGGTACAGCCACCTGGTTTCTTCACGCATCGCGCTGACAGAAATAAACATCTCTCTGGTAAGAAGAAGGGAGGGGGTGTATGCCTTATGATTAACGAGTCGTGGTGTAATCATAACAACATACAGGAACTCAAGTCCTTTTGTTCACCTGACCTAGAATTCCTTACAATCAAATGCCGAACGAATTATCTACCGACACATACAAAGCCCTCCCTCGCCCTCCTTTCAGCACATCTGACCACAACTCCATTTTGTTGCTCCCAGCCTATAGACAGAAACTAAAACAGGAAATGCCTGTGCTCAGGTCTATTCAACGCTGGTCCGACCAATCTGATTCCACGCTTCAAGATTGCTTCGATCACGTGTACTGGGATATGTTCCAGATAGCGTCAACAACATTGATGTATATGCTGATTCGGTGAGCGAGTTTGTTAGCAAGTGCATCGGTGATGTTGTACCCATGATGACTATTAAAACCTTCCCCAGCCAGAAACTGTGGAATGATGGCAGCATTCGCGCAAAACTGAAAACGTGAACCACTGCTTTTAATCTTGGCAAGGCGACTGGAAACATGACCGAATACAAACAGTGTAGCTATTCCCTCCGCAAGGCAATCAAATAAGCTAAGCATCAGCATAGAGGAAAAGTAGAGTCGCAATTCAACAGCTCAGACATAAGACGTATGTGGCAGGGTCTACAGTCAATCACAGATTACAAAAAGAAAACCAGCCCCGTCGCGGACTGAGGGGCACAGGGGAAACCAAGAGTAGACTCAGACGAGTAAAATGGATGAATAAACCAAAATATTTATTGCCAAACAGGGAGAGATGGAGTGCAGGCCAGAGGAAGCTTGGGTGGGTTGTAGGAAACCAGATGTGGAGGCTGAGGTGAGATGGGTTAAGACAGGGAAAACCGGTCCGGAGGGAAATCCAAGGGAGTGATGGTGAGCTGAATCCAGAACAGGAGACAGGTACCAGAGTCAGAGTGGCAGAATGAGCAGAGATTACGATCTGGAAGAGTGGAAGTGGCAGGACTGAGTATTTGTAGAGGTCTTGATTGTGGAATGGTTTGCAGCTGGTGGGGATCTGTTCTGACTCCAGCACACCTGTCTCCAACCACACAGAGAGGGAGGGGGAGAGAGCGAGTGTGTACTGGGGAAGTGGCTGCAGGTCAAGAAGACACCGGACGAATACAAGAGGGCGTAGCAGGAGCAGATGTGACAGCGGACACCGCCGTCTTTTTCCCAGACAAACTAAACAACTTCTTTCCTCGCTTTGAGGACAATAGAGTGCCACTGACACAGCCCGCTACCAAATCCTACGGGCTCTCCTTCAAAGTGAGTAAAACATTTAAACCTGTTAACCCTCGCAAAGCTGCCAGCACAGACAGTATCCCTAGCCACATCCTCAGAGCATGCGCAGACCAACTGGCTGGTGTGTTTACGGACATATTCAATCAATTCCTATCCCAGTCTGCAGTTCCCACATGCTTCAAGAGGGCCACCATTGTTCCTGTTCCCAAGAAAGCTAAGGTAACTGAGCTAAACGACTATTGACCCGTAGCACTCACTTCCGTCATCATGAAGTGCTTTGAGAGACTAGTTAAGGATCATATCACCTCCACCCTACCTGACACCCTAGACCCACTCCAATTTGCTTACCGCCCCAATAGGTCCACAGACGACGCAATCGCAATCACACTGCCCTAACCCATCTGGACAAGAGGAATAACTATGTAAGAATGCTGTTCATCGATTACAGCTCAGCATTTAATACCATAGTACCCTCCAAACTCATCATTAAGCTCGAGACCCTGGGTCTCGACCCCGCCCTGTGCATCTGGGATCTGGACTTTCTGACAGGCTGCCCCCAGGTGGTGAGGGTAGGAAACAACATCTCCACCCTGCTGATCCTCAACACTGGGGCCCACAAGGTTGCGTTCTCAGCCCTCTCCTGTACTCCCTGTTCACCCATGACTGTGTGGCCATGCACGCCTCCAACTCAATCATCAAGTTTGCAGACAACACAACAGTGGTAGGCTTGATTACCAACTACAACGAGACGGCCTACAGGGAGGAGGTGAGGGCCCTCGGAGTGTGGTGTCAGGAAAATAACCTCACACTCAACGTCAACAAAACAAAGGAGATGATCGTGGACTTCAGGAAACAGCAGAGGGAGCACCCCCCTATCCACAGCGACGGGACAGTAGTGGAGAAGGTGGAAAGTTTTAAGTTCCTCGGCGTACATATCATGGACAAACTGAAATGGTCCACCCACTCAGACAGCATGGGCAAGAAGGCGGCTGAAGGCTAGAGAAATTTGGCTTGTCACCGAAAACACTCACAAACCTTTACAGATGCACAATTGAGAGCATCCTTTCAGGCTGTATCACCGCCACCCACAACCGTAAGGCTCTCCATAGGGTAGTGAGGTCTGCACAACACATCACCGGGGGTAAACTACCTGCCCACTACCTGCCTTCCAGGACACCTACACCACCTGATTTTTTAAATTTTTTAAAATTTTATTTCACCTTTATTTAACCAGGTAGGCTAGTTGAGAACAAGTTCTCATTTACAACTGCGACCGTACCAAGGTAAAGCAAAGCAGTGTGACACAGACAACAACACAAAGTTACACATGGAGTAAACAATAAACAAGCCAATAACACAATAAACAAGTCAATGACACAGTAGAAAAAAAATTAAGTCTATATACAGTGTGTGCAAAAGGCATGAGGAGGTACAATTTAGCAGATTAACACTGGAGTGATAAATGAGCAGATGATGATGTGCAAGGATAGATACTGGTGTGCAAAAGAGCAGAAAATTAAATTAAATAAAAACAGTATGGGGATGAGGTAGGTAGATTGGGCGGGCTATTTACAGATGGACTATGTACAGCTGCAGCGATCGGTTAGCTGCTCAGATAGCTGATGTTTAAAGTTAGTGAGGGAAATGTAAGACTCCAGCTTCAGCGATTTTTGCAATTCGTTCCAGTCACTGGCAGCAGAGAACTGGAAGGAAAGGCGGCCAAATGAGGTGTTGGCTTTGGGGATGATCAGTGAGATATACCTGCTGGAACGTGTGCTACGGGTGGGTGTTGTTATCATGACCAGTGAACTGAGATAAGTCGGAGCTTTACCTAGCATAGACTTATAGATGACCTGGAGCCAGTGGGTCTGGCGACGAATATGTAGCAAGGGCCAGAGCATACAGGTTGGCACTGTGATAGACAGATCAAAACGGATGGCACTGTGATAGACTGCATCCAGAGTGCTGAGTAGAATATTGGAAGTTATTTTGTAGATGACATCGCCGAAGTCGAGGATCGGTAGGATAGTCCGTTTTACTAAGGTAAGTTTGGCGGCATGAGTGAAGGAGGCTTTGTTGCGAAATAGAAAGCCGATTCTAGATTTGATTTTGGATTGGGGATGTTTAATATGAGTCTGGAAGGAAAGTTTACAGTCTAACCAGACACCTAGGTATTTATAGTTGTCCACATATTCTAGGTCGGAACCGTCCAGGGTGGTGATGCTAGTCGGGCGGGCGGGTGCGGGCAGCGAATGGTTGAAAAGCATGCATTTGGTTTTACTAGCATTTAAGAGCAGTTGGAGGCCACGGAAGGAGTGTTGTATGGCATTGAAGCTCGTTTGGAGGTTAGTTAGCACAGTGTCCAAGGAAGGGCCAGAAGTTTACAGAATAGTGTCGTCTGCGTAGAGGTGGATCAGGGAATCGCCCGCAGCAAGAGCGACATCATTGATATATACAGAGAAAAGAGTCGGCCCAAGATTTGAACCCTGTGGTACCCCCACAGAGACTGCCAGAGGTCCGGACAACATGCCCTCTGATTTGACACACTGAACTATGTCGGATGTCACAAGAAGGCCAAAAGGATCATTAAGGACAACCACCCGAGCCACGGCCTGTTCACCCCGCTATCATCCAGAAGGTGAGGTTAGTACAGTTGTATCAAAGCTGGGACCAAGAGACTGAAAAACAGCTTTTATCTCAAGACCATCAGACTGTTAAACAGCCATCACTAACATTGAGTGGCTGCTGCCAACATACTGACTCATAGCCACTTTAATAATAAAACATTGGATGTAGTAAATGTATCACTAGTCACTTTAAACAATGCCACTTTATATAATGTTTACATACCCTACATTACTCATCTCATATGTATATAGTGTACTCTATACCATCTACTGCATCTTGCCTATGCCGCACGGCCATCGCCGTTAGATATTACTGCACGGTCGGAACTAGAAGCACAAGCATTTCGCTACACTCGCATTAACATCCGCTAACCATGTGTATGTTTGCTCACTTGTACAGTAGCTAGCTTGCTAAGTTAGGTAAACAACTACTGTATAACAAAAAAATTATAGGTTTTACATTCAGAGATCTGTTGTACATCGATTGTAAAACCTATTATCTTTTTAGATGTAGATATGGCTACTAAACAGCAAGCTACAATGTTACAACCAGCCATCTAAAGCTAGGTTTCCCAGCCAACATTAGCACATGACTGTAGTTGGCTAGCTACTTAGCATGATGCCTGCTAACTTGCTATGCGCCACACCTCATGTTTGTAACTTGTTAGCAGATATGTGTAACATCAGCTACTGTAAATAATTGCACTAGCTAGTGATGTAACATAATTGGTAGACATTGGTTATGATGATGACAGTTGATGGATTTCAATCTCAGAAAAGTAAAGGTATGACGCAAGATATGATTCCAAAGAGTTAAATAACAATTATTGGCTATCCAGCAAGCTAGCTAGCTACATTTACTTACAGGGAGGAGAAACAATAATACATACATTTACTGTTGTAAATCTCTAAAACTGATAAACTGGTTTTACTATAAAAATATTTGCCTAAGCATGCCTGATCGACATGGCTGTAGCTAGATACTGTCTGCCTACCTACCTAGGTACATTTGTACATCTGGTCACTATGCAAAAGTTAAGGGTTATGACATATTTCTTTCTTTTGTCATGACTTTCCTGATCAGGTCAGGTTACAGGAGACCACAACCTACAGATTATCTCTCAACCCCAACAGAGGAGGAGAGATCTAGTGGTCTGAAGATGTGGGGGGTTTTATGACCCCTCATGCCCCTGGTAAATCTCAGGCCACAGACAAATTCCTTTGTCCTGTTACAATGGAGAACCAGCCTCAACTTTACATTTTCTTTGAGTTCATTTGGGAAATAGAAACTCAATAAAAACTTGTTTTCCCATGGTGCCCCAGGTTAATGAGTTAATAATTGCTTGATTCAGTTAATCACGCAATTAGAAACTTTAATCATTCGATGAACAACAGTCGTCACATTAACTAATACAACGTCACGACATATTGGCGCCCTCGTGGTGAGGAATCTAATATAGGAATAGGCCGCACTGTTGGGTTAATTCCATACCAATTGTGTAACAAGATACATATATACCATTAATAGCTATAGGCAGGATTGGTGCAGGAGAGAAGCGTGTGTATGTGACGTTCAATTGCACCCAGATACTTGTCTGGAGAGAACCACCCCTGTGGCATTTCTGACGAAAGCAAGTGCTTAGGGAGAGTCTACTGAATGTTACCAGCCAGGGCATATTTACCAGCCGATGCAGGCATTCTAAGAATAATACTAGTCGGGCCCAATTTAGTGTTATTTCTGTCGATCGCTTTGAGGAGCGACCTGACTCAGTCATAAGCAATTCCTATAGCAGAGGACATACGAGCCAGCCATTATGGAAATTGGAGTAGATATATTCGTTTGACAGAAGCGAAGTCATCATCTCTCCACCTCTCGCGTTAGGTAATGTGAAGGGGATAAGGGTTGAACGTGAGACGTCACCTAGTAAACCCGTTCCCTTATTGGAGGGAACTTCCCTTGTGCGGCGGGTTGGAAACCCGGAAAGGAAAGTTAAGCATTGCGCCAGATGCTAAGCTAATAAAGGGGAGCAGCCATTTTAGTTTTTTTCCTTTGTTCATAGTGAATTCTCGCGCCAGCAGGGAATCCTGTGAGATCTCAGCTTGCGCTATCAGTAACCTCTGGCAACGAATCGCCAGTCATTTTTCGTGAAATAATTCAGGTTATGCTGTAGGATATCAAACCAGTCTCAACTGATTGGATAATATTGTCTTTCAATTTTATACATACATTAAATTGATACACTACCTTTCCAGGTTGGTTATTGGAATAATACACAAACTAATGTGTTCTAACCAATGAGACATGGTTAAACTGTTCCACATTAACTTAGAGATAGCAACTATTTCAGGTAATTAAAGCTAATCCCTGTAGCCTATACGGGGTTGACTAATCATTCAAATTGATGAATAAATTAAATCTGTTTTACCAGCTTAATGATGTTTAGGGAGATTTTTTTTACAGCATTGTGAAAGTCTACCCTCACTGGTACCTGGTCGATTTTAGCTTGTGTTAACAGTAACCTCCGGTGGTGAAGAATCACCAGTAATTATTTTAAATAATTCAGGTTATGCTGTACGATATCTAACGGACCAGTTGCCAGGTCAGCTAGAGGCAAGAAGTATCTCCTCACAGTGAATTGCGCATTCACAGAGTGGGTGGAGTGCCTGCTGGCGACCAATGACACAGTGGACACCACGGACGTTCTTTTGCTAAACCACGTTTTCAGTCGTTTCGGCCTGCCAGGAGAAACCGTGGACAGCGACAGAGGAACCCACTTTTCGGCAGCTGTAATGACCGAACTGTGGAGGCTTCTGGGAGTCAAAGCTAAACTCCACATCGCATACCACCCTAGGAGCTCGGGCAGTGTAGAAAGGAGCAACCAAACAATTGTCAGAATCTTGAGGAAATACGTGGCAGCCAACCACAAAGATTGGGACCTCAAACTCCCATTGGTACTTATGGCGATCAGAGCCACACGCAACAGGTCTACAGGAATAACACCCTTCGAGATGATGACGAGCTGGCAAATGACACTTCCACTGCATCTCCTGTACCGGTTGGTACAGGAGATGCAACTCTGCTGAACAAACTCTCCTGAAAACTCTCCTTGCAACTCTCCTGAACAAAATTATCCTGTCTGTAGGAAAGCTAGCAGAGGTCATGAACCATGACTATGCACATGTCCAATTGGTTCGATTGTTACTGGTTCGATTGTTTTCTCCGTGAAGTTAGCTCATCTATGGACCACTTGGCCATGACTAGAATCCCCTCATATCTAGTGCCCCTCTCAATGGTGCACAACATATTGACCTCAGCTACTTCAACCACGATAAGGCCATTACAGTCACATTTGGCCTATAGTCTGGGGTCGGCCATCCCAATACACGTTGATGTTGGTCGTAATAAAGTGGGATTTCTACTGACGCTGCCGGTTGTTGAACTGGAGAATATCTACAGATTGAAAACAGTTCTCATTGTAGGATTTTGGCGCGACAGTACCCACGTAAAGATTGCCACGCCCCCATTTGCAGCTTACCAGGAAATCAACCCATATTTCTATCTCACCCCTAACCTGTTAATGTGTACTCTAACCAAAGATGTCCACTACCTCTGTCCTAGCAAACCGTTTGTCAGGGATAACACTGAGCGTCTTTGTAGTATTAAAGCTATCACCAGCGAAGAACGCTGTAGAGCCAAACTAACAGCCAGGGATGGGGCCACCACCACACAAGTGGAGGTGGTAGGAAACCGATGGATGGTCAACAGACCATTCGCGTCCGCCACTATGACTTATGAACTCCATGACTCCATCACCCAATTGAACCTCCCCAACCAGACTGTTTTTGGTAAGGTACCAGAGGGGGCGATTATTCACATAGACGACCTCACTCTATACCAACTTCTCGACGACAGGATAGACACAGAGATTGAAATGCCGGACGCTTTTGCTAAACGTTCCCTTGAGTTACCACAAGCCATTCAAAACCAAATCCAGTACGAGGGACCCATGACTGTTGATCTTAGCGTACGGGATGAGGCACTTTTAGTTGACCCGACTGACTACAGACCGAAAGATTGCTCTGTTGCCCGTTCTTGGACGGTGCCGGACAGTATCCTGACTGTTACCATGATCCTTGGTCTTATTACCTTGCCGTGTGCACCTACTACATACACAGGCGCACACGTGCAATGGAATATACTAAGTTCTAATCAATAGCCTATCATGTGTTTTGTCTATGTGTATCTTTTATTATCATTTTAGCTTTTTAGTAAATAAATGTTAAACTAAGATTGGTGTGGTACGAATTCATTGGTGAGACCCGGGTCCGTGCAGATTCACGGGCTATACGACGTTCAGAACGAGATTGGTAGAGGCAACTGGTTAATTAGCGGCTGTTGTAAAATCGATATTCTGATATTCTTTGAGTTAATTTGGGAAATAGAAACTCAATAAAAACTAGTTTTCCCATGGAGCACCAGGTTAATGAGTTAATAATTGCTGGATTCAGTTAATCACGCAATTAGAAACTTTAATCATTCGATGAACAACAGTCATCACATTAACTAATACAACGTCACGACACTTTTAAGCTAGATATTGTTCTAATTGTTAACTCTGTGCCTGTGCACATGTATGCATGTTCAACTAGCCTACCCTAATGCTGATGTTATGCTGGCACAGTTCAACTGTAGTTTAAACTGTACAATAGAGTATCATTTATTATATTCTTTGGTTTTACAGACAATATTGTGTGGTGCCCGGGCCTCTTCCTGGAGTGGATTCTATATCTAGAGAAAAATGATTCCTTTGCCTGCATGTGTCATTGTAGAAGAAGTGTATTCCTCTTGATGGATTGGACATTATGCCTGATTTCAAGCAGTAGATGGCTCAAGAGGAGCTGAATGGCAGTTTGATCATGGCAACATAATTTGCTGACCAACAGATGTCTGCAGTTTATACCTCAGACACACTCACACACAACCCAGAATCTGCTATGTCAACACATGTATTCCTGGAACTTTACTACACTCATTGTACGGTATTTTTCTTTGTGAATGACAGTTTCATCATGACCACCTCTCCCATCATCTGTCGATCATCAGTTCTTTTAGCTACAGATTGTTACACCAAATAATGTTATTTAACCATAGACTTGTGTTATCTATTACTGGGAGTTACAGGATACACTACCGGTCAAAAGTTTTAGAACACCTACTCATTCAAGGTTTTTTCTACATTTTTACTATTTTCAACATTGGAGAATAATAGTGAATACATCAAAACTATGAAATAACACATATGGAATCATGTAGTAACCAAATAAGTGCTAAACAAATTTAATATTTGAGATGATTCAAATAGCCACCCTTTGCCTTGATGACAGCTTTGCACACTCTTGGCATTCTCTCAACCAGCTTCACCTGGAATGCTTTTCCAACCGTCTTGAAGGAGTACCTACATATGCTGAGCACTTTTTGGCTGCTTTTCCTTCACTCTGCGGTCTGACTCATCCCAAACCATCTCAATTTGGTTGAGATCAGGGGGATTGTGGAGGCCAAGTCATCGGATGCAGCACTCCATCACTCTCCTTTTTGGTAAAATAGCCCTTACACAGCCTAGAGGTGTGTTCATAGTCCTGTTCCAAAACAAATGATAGTTCCACTAAGCCCAAACCAGATGGAATGGCGTATCACTGCAGAATGCTGTGGTAGCCATGCTGATTAAGTGTGCCTTGAATTCTAAATAAATCACAGAGGGTGTCACCAGCAAAGCACCCCCAGACCATAACACCTTCTTCTCCATGCTTTATGGTGGGAAATACACATGCAGAGATCATCCGTTTACCCACACCGTGTCTCACAAAGACACATTGGTTGGAACCAAAAATCTCCCATTTGGACTCCAGACCAAAGGACACATTTCCACCGGTCTAATGTCCATTGCTCGTGTTTCTTGGCCCAAGCATGTCTCTTCTTCTTTTTGGTGTCCTTTAGTAGACCATGAAGACCTGATTCACAGTCTCCTCTGAACAGGTGATGTTGAGATGTGTCTGTTACTTGACCTCTGTTAAACATTTATTTGTGCTGCAATTTCTGAGGCTGGCAACTCTAATGAACGTATCCTCTGCAGCAGAGGTAACTCTGAGTCTTCCATTCCTGGGGTGGTCCTCATGATAGCCAGTTTCATCATAGAGCTTGATGGTTTTTGCGACTGCACTTGAAGAAACTTTCAAAGTTCTTACAATTTTCCGCATTGACTGACCTTCATGTCTTCGAGTAATGATGGACTGTTGTTTCTCTATGCTTATTTGAGCTGTTCTTGCCATACTATGGACTTGGTCTTTTAACAAATAGGGCTATCTTCTGTATACCACCCCTACCTTGTCACAATACAACTGATTGGCTCAAACGCATTAAGAAGGAAAGAAATACCACAAATGAATTTTTAAGGAGGCACACCTGTTAATTGAAATGCATTCCAGGTGACTACCTCATGAAGGTTGAGAGAATGCCACGAGTGGGCAAAGCTGTCATCAAGGCAAAGGGTGGCAATTTAAAGAATCTCAACTGTAGAACATCTACAATGTAGACATCTACAATGTAGAAAATAGTACAAATCAAGAAAAACCCTGCAATGAGTAGGTTTTCTAAAACTTTTGACCGATATTGTACGTATTGTTTGGTGTACAAATAATTTTTGACCAGCCTTAGCTTGGCGATGTTGTCTTCATCCCCGATTCGTGGGAAACAGGAGTCTCACAAATTAGCAGTTTCCAATTGCAGGGGTGGGGCCAGTTTGAATTGAGAAAATGCTCTGTTGTTAATAAAACAAATACTTTTTTTGCTCCATAAAGTAATTCAACAATTTGTACCACGCCATCTTGTCTATTTCAAGTCTTCTCTCATTGATCGAGACTGGTGTCTGTCTTCATGACATGCAGCACTTTGGGGTGGCCACCCACATCTCGATCAATGAGAGAAGACTTGAAATAGACAAGATGGCTGTGGTACAAATTGTTGAATTGATGGACTTGATGAGAGGAAAGATCAGTCAACACAATGAATTGATGGACTTTTTGAGAGGAAAGATCAACAAAATGAATGGGCTGGGGGCTGCAGATGGTGTGAAAAGTCTTAGGAGGGCAGGTCTTACATAGTCTATATTGTTCAGTATGGGAGATTGAGGAGAAATAGCACCTCTCAATCGCTCTCCTACACAACTTTACATTTGCTGTCTCTAAGCACAACGCTACACAACCAAACCCTCCTTTCTCATTTCAAAGACCTGTCTATAAACCTACCCCAGCCTGTTGATTTTGACAAATCAGAGGACTTTTGATTTTCTCCATAGAGAAGAATGAGGTGGTTGTGTCATTATTGTTGTAGTCTTGATTTTATACCTTTCAGTGTCCTTTGCTGGCTTCTGTCCCACAATCTTGTTGTGCTCCATAACCGCAAGGTGTGTCCGTTCCCTCATGTTTGTGTACCCAACCTGCAGCTGCTTGGAGTATTTTATAGCAGGGCACTGTGGAAGGACCCCAACTAACCTGAATTTTTACAAAGAGTAAATTTAAAAGAGAACTGGGTCAGTCTAAATTGATTACATGGTCTGGAAGGTACTCTGTGGTCCTCAGGCTACCTCTGTCACGCCCTGGTCGAAGTATTTTGTGTTTATCTTCATTTATTTGGTCAGGCCAGGGTGTGGCATGGGTTTTTGTATGTGGTGTGTATGTATTGGGATTGTAGCTAGTGGGGTGTTCTAGTTAAGTCTATGGCTGTCTGAAGTGGTTCTCAATCAGAGGCAGGTGTTTATCGTTGTCTCTGATTGGGAACCATATTTAGGCAGCCATATTCTTTGAGTTTTTCGTGGGTGATTGTCCTTAGTGTCCTTGTTCCTGTCTCTGTGTTAGTTTACACTAGTATAGGCTGTTTCGGTTTTCGCTACGTTCTTTGTTTTTGTAGTGTTTATAATTGATTCGTGTTTTACGTTTGTTCATTAAACATGGATCGCAATCTACACGCATTTTGGTCCGATCTGTGTTCCACCTCTTCGTCAGAGGAGGAGATAGAAGAGAACCGTTACAGAATCACCCACGGACTGCATTTTCAGAAGGAGCAGCCCAAAGAGGAGATTATCGGAGAATGGACATCCTGGGGAGAGGACCCTGGGCTAAACCAGGGGTGTAGCAAAGGTGCAGCAGGAGAAGAGGCAACAGGAGCAACCCAAAGAGGAGTACAGTATGGACTATACTTCTTGGGAGGAGATAGACCCCAGGGAGAGTCAGCCCCCTGGGAAAAGTTTCTTATCGGGGGAATTGGCTCAAGCAGGGCGGAGGAAGCCCGAGAGTCAGCCCCCAAAATTTCTTGGGGGGGGCTCACGCCAGGTAGGAGACCTGCGCAAACTCCCTGTGCTTTACCGGGGGGCTAGAGAGACCGGGCAGGCACCGTGTTATGCAGTGGTGCGCACGGTGTCCCCAGTGCGGGTGCATAGCCCGGTGCGGTATATTCCAGCTTCGCGTATCGGCCGGGCTAGAGTGGGCATCGAGCCATGTAAGGTTGGGCAGGCTCGGTGCTCAAGAGCTCCAGTGCGCCTGCACGGTCCGGTCTATCCAGTACCACCTCCACACACCAGCCCTCCGGTGGCAGCTCCCAGCACCAGGCTTCCTGTGCGTGTCCTCGGTCCAGTACCACCAGTACCAGCACCCCGCATCAGGCCTACAGTGCGCCTCGCCTCTCCAGCGCTGTCGGAGCCTTTCTCCTCTCCTGCGCTGCCGGAGTCTCCCGCCTGTTCAGCGCAGCCAGAGCCTTCCTCCTCTACAGCGCTGCTGGAGTCTCCCGCCTGTTCAGCGCAGCCAGAGCTGCCAGCTTGCATGGAGCAGCCAGAGCTGTCGGCCTACATGGAGCAGCCAGAGCTGTCAGTCTACATGGAGCAGCCAGAGCTGTCAGTCGACATGGAGTAGCCAGAGCTGTCAGTCTGCATGAAGCAGCCAGAGATGTCAGTCTGCATGGACCAGCCAGAGCTGTCAGTCTGCATGGAGCAGCCAGAGCTGTCAGTCTGCATGGAGCAGCCAGAGCTGTCAGTCTGCATGGAGCAGCCAGAGCTGTCAGTCTGCATGGGGCAGCCAGAGCTGTCAGTCTGCATGGGGCAGCCAGAGCTGTCAGTCTGCATGGAGCAGCCAGAGCTGTCAGTCTGCATGGAGCAGCCAGAGCTGTCAGTCTGCATGAAGCAGCCAGAGCTGCCAGTCTGCAAGGAGCTGCCAGTCTGCAAGGAGCTGCCAGTCTGCAAGGAGCTGCCAGTCTGCACGGAGCCGCCAGAACTGCCAGTCTGTAAGAAGCCGCCAGAGCTGTCAGCCTACATGGAGCAGCCAGAGCCGCCAGTCAGCATGGAGCAGCCAGAGCCGCCAGTCAGCATGGAGCAGCCAGATCTTTCAGTCTGCCAGGATCCGCCAGTCAGCCAGACTCTTTCAGATCTGCCAGTCAGCCAGACTCTTCCGGATCTGCCAGTCAGCCAGACTCTTCCGGATCTGCCAGTCAGCCAGACTCTTCCGGATCTGCCAGTCAGCCAGACTCTTCCGGATCTGCCAGTCAGCCAGACTCTTCCGGATCTGCCAGTCAGCCAGACTCTTCCAGATCCGCCAGTCGGCCGGACTCTTCCAGATCCGCCAGTCGGCCGGACTCTTCCAGATCCGCCAGTCGGCCGGACTCTTCCAGATCCGCCAGTCAGCCGGGATCTGCCAGATCCGCCAGTCAGCCAGGATCCGCCAGTCAGCCAGGATCCGCCAGTCAGCCGGGATCTGCCAGTCAGCCAGGATCTGCCGAAACCACCAGCCAGCCAGGATCTGGTAGATCCATCAAACTGCCTGAGCTTCCTCTCACTCCCGAGCTTCCTCTCACTCCCGAGCTTCCTCTCACTCCCGAGCTTCCTCTCACTCCCGAGCTTCCTCTCACTCCCGAGCTTCCTCTCACTCCCGAGCTCCCTCACTCCCGAGCTTCCTCTCACTCCCGAGCTTCTTCTCACTCCCGAGCTTCTTCTCACTCCCGAGCTTCTTCTCACTCCCGAGCTTCCTCTCACTCCCGAGCTTCCCCTCAGTCCCGACCTGCCTCAGTCCCGATCTGCTCCTCAGTCCAGTGGGGTTCTGGGTGAGGACTACTAGGCCATGGTCGGCGGCGAGGGTGGACTATCCAAGGACGCGAGGAGAGGGGACTAAGACATTGATTGAGTGGGGTCCACGTTCCGCGCCGGAGCCGCCACCATGGACAGACTCCCACCCGGACCCTCCCTATTGTTTTGAGGTGCGTTCGGGAGTCCGCACCTTAGGGGGGTTCTGTCACGCCCTGGTCGAAGTATTTTGTGTTTATCTTCATTTATTTGGTCAGGCCAGGGTGTGGCATGGGTTTTTGTATGTGGTGTGTATGTATTGGGATTGTAGCTAGTGGGGTGTTCTAGTTAAGTCTATGGCTGTCTGAAGTGGTTCTCAATCAGAGGCAGGTGTTTATCGTTGTCTCTGATTGGGAACCATATTTAGGCAGGCATATTCTGAGTTTTTCGTGGGTTATTGTCCTTAGTGTCCTTGTCTCTGTGTTAGTTTACACTAGTATAGGCTGTTTCGGTTTTCGTTACGTTCTTTGTTTTTGTAGTGTTTATAATTGATTCGTGTTTTACGTTTGTTCATTAAACATGGATCGCAATCTACACGCTGCATTTTGGTCCGATCCTTGTTCCACCTCTTCGTCAGAGGAGGAGATAGAAGAGAACCGTTACAACCTCTAACCACCCGAAACGCAAACACTACCTAATTCATGTTTATGCCATGCTTACTGTAAATTGAGCTATTTTAGATGTTGCCAATTTACCTTCACCTTGTGCAGAGCTATGGGTTGGAAGCGCATGTTGGTGGAATCAGGTTCTGTATCATCTACAACAAAATACACAACATTACCCAATTTTACCACCCAACTAATTGTATTGATTTCTATTACACTGGCTAGCTTGGCACATCTAACATGGACATTTCAATATTATCAGCTTGCTGTTAGCTAGCTAGCATGACTTAACTGTCAGAAAGATGGTTAGCCAGCTGAGAACCAACTAAGCAACCATAGACAATTCATACAAATTCATCATTGCTACCAATGCACAAACAGAGTGAGTTCGCTATAGTGACAATTCTATTTTTAGAAACGGAGTGTTTTCCAGATAAGTGTGTAATAGATGGCTACCAGATTGAACTACTCTTATTTGCCAACATTAGCTAGCTTATGTTAGCTAACGTTAGTCAAAGATAGAATGAACAAACAAACATGTTTACTCTCTTGTAGGTAGCTACCAGTGTAGCAGTGACTACCATGGCATAGGTGAAATTGATTGACAGTTTTTATCCAAAAGATAGCTGTATGATTTAGCTGATGGCTTTTAGAGTTCAATATAGGACTGTAACGTTAGCTAGGTTACCTCAAATCAAGAATCTTCTGTTTTGTTGTGAAGGAAAAAATAGCATTAAACTGGCTGTCATTGAAATAGATTCCCCACCAGTTCAGCCTGAAATCCCTCTGATAATCTTTGGTCACCGTAAGCATCATTCTTGTTACCCGCAAGCCACTGACAGCATTGGGGTAAATCTCTGGTAGGTAGGACGGTGAAAGGTCATTTTCGAGCTTGTTTGTAATTAGTACAGCAGGACACCGAATGTTACACGGCATGATGGCAAACATTTGTGAATAGAAATGTTATAAAAAAAAGCTTGCCTACATAAATTCTGGGATTACTGTGTGTTCATCCGAACTAAACAACGGCATCATCCAAGTTCGTGGGCACACCCCATCTACCTAGTGGGGCGGTATCTGCATTCGCTATGAATGCCAGTCTTTGTGGTTCACTATGTGCAGACAAACGCACAGGAAGTCGAAACCTGATTCTACCAGTGAAATGAAAATGAGCTCGATCTAGCTTGTGGTTTGGATAATTTTTATGTTTATTGCAAAAATATAATGTTGTTAATTTAATACTGACTGTATGCCATGGCTAGGGCTGTTGCGGTGACCGTATTACCACCACAGCCAAGTCATGAAGGCAGTCAAACGTAATATGTGACCATTTGCTAACTGCCTGGTACTCAGCGCTCTATTGTTCCTTGAATCACTCTGACATCAAAGCAAATGTAATCGAAAAATCTAATCAAGCATTTCGTGAGAGCTAATGTTGCACAATATTTCTATAGGATATGCAATTGTGTGATAAAACAGAGTGATGGCCTCTTTTACAAAGAGTAGGATCCCATCAGCTTTCTATAAGCTAGGCGTACTTTATTTATTTCTCAACTTTCCTAATATTACCAAATATTAAGCACATTGCTTATCTTTACAATAGGAAATAGCCCACCTTGCTGGCATGAAAATGAACCACAGGACAAACGTCCTCCTTTTGCTATTTAAGTGCAGAGATGTATTTTTTCCACCTGTTTCGAAACAGGTGCATGATAATGGTCCATTCTAAATGAAAATGAATTTCACACATATTATTTAGCATATGTAAAGACAGGATTAAATCAAGAATATTCTGATGGGTGACAATTATATATTATCACTTGTGAATGATACCCAGTTTAAAGCAAGAAACAATGCCTTTTTTTGTGTGACTTATTTGTATCATAGTCACACACCTCATGTAGCCTAGCCCATAGGCCTATATGTTTGGGTAAGGTTTGTAGTATCACAACTAAAGTGGCCAAATAACTTAAAATTAAGCACATTAATCTGCTTTACACGGGGTGTATAGCCTAACTGGCATACATAAGCAGCACGTGAGTGTCAAGTTTGGGGAAGATAATTTTCACCATAAAAATGCACCTTTATAATTAAAGCATTAAATGCATAGTCGCATTTGCGGTGTTTTCTGCTAATGGAACATTTGTGCTTATAGCCTACTGCCGTGTGCGCATTGCTGCGCTTATAATGTGAAGAAATAGCCTAATATTTTATAAAAATTTTAAGCTAAATGTTCTGATCTGTTGCATCAGCCTCATTGTGTAAAAAAGTTTTTTAGATGCTAGTGGTTGTATTAATTTGGCATCTATCACATCCCACAACTGTCTCAGACTATGTTTGGAACATATATTTCCCACACAGAATAGGTCAACTTTTGTAGAGCTTTTTTTGTTTGTTAAGCCTACTCATCTTATTTGGCTGAAGAAAAGTAAATGTGGACAGTTCTTCCAATATCTTCAAAATGCACCTCGGAATTGGATACAGACACGTGCAATTGTCTGTCTTCACTTGTAGCCTGTGAGAAAGACCCGATCACGTGATGGAGAGCCATGTGAGTGAGATGAGAGAAGCTTCAGAGCAGGCAGCAGGAAGCTCAGGAAGAAGGGCTGCAAAAGGCATGGATTATTTTAGGGTGCATTATGGCCACACAAACAGCATGCAGCTGGGAAATTCAAGGCATTATCAAGTGCTTCTCAAATTGTGAATGAGAGACTAATGAATTGCCTAAAGCGTGCGCAAAAAACTAAGCAGAGCTCATGCCTTTCAAGCGACCTTTTTCAAATCATCGTTAGAGTCGCATCATGCAGCCTTACAATGTATTAAAAATCAAAACATATAACCCAATGTTTGTAGAACAACTAAAGTTACATTAATAACTTTAAATTAAGCATATAGGATAAACTATTTCTTTGTTAACCGCTCAACACAGAATAGCCGCATGTGCGCACTCCCTCAAACCCTTTCTTTTATTCAGCACTGTTCACTTGTATTCTTCATACGATAAAATAATATCAAATAATGCCACAGAATTCTAAGCAAATCTTGTCTGCTAAATGAACTAGTGTAGCCCACAGCCATTTGGCATAGCCAGATCAGGATCTAACAGAAGGACAACTCAACTATATTACATGGACTTACGAGACTTTGTAAAATGTATATGTTCCAAAGGTCTGCATCAGTGGCTTGTGTGTGGAGGCCAGGAGATGCTAAAAGTGTTAATTAACGGTCAATTACCTTGAGACCGACAGTTATTTGCTTAACAATTACCGGTTGACGAACTTTCGTGACCACCACAGCCCTAGCCATGGCAAAGCCAGGGTGAAATTTCCCTTTTAAGTCAATAATGATCAATGATGTTTCTAGCATTGGCCAATAAGTTGACACATTTTATTTTAGGTTTCTGTTTAGTTTTAGCAAACAACCTTTAACAAAAGCACAGCTTATTTATCTGTAACTAAATAGACTGTTAAGACAGAGGAAACTGAAAGTACTGAAACTGTTGAGGAGGCTGCTTTTTTAAACACTCTCACTCACACAGAGACGAACACAATGTATTTCTGTCAATGTGTTTCTTGATATTACTCACTGTGAGTAATACCAGCAAGTTTGGGGCTAGCTTTGGGTCAACGTGGGTGGTGAAAGACAGTGTGACAAGAACTGGCAATAAAACACACAGACACATGCACACACACACACACACACACACACACACACACACACACACACACACACACACACACACACACACACACATACACACACACACACACTTCACCATTTTCCGGTAAGTGTCAACCACAATAATAATTTATCATAACATGGTTTCAAACAGTCAAATGCCTTGTGCAGTGTTGAGGTTGCACAGTGTGTAGATGACTCTGCTGAAAGCCCTGCTAGACTCATAAATGAAGACAATAATGACATTACACTAATTACACTAATGATGCTGTAATTTGTGGGAGTTTGGGGGTGTCAGCAGTGTACATATATATATGAACAAACACACAAACAGCACACTGTTCCCATGTGCATCAGTGTATAGTACTGCTCATGAAGTGAGGATATGTGGAATAAAAAGCCGTTAAGATGCTATTGAGAGACAAGTCTGGCTGGGAGCCTCTATCAGACAAAATTAGATGCTGGGTGGCTTTGTCTCCCCAACTTGCCTCATGTAGCCTGTGGTTCAGCCAGGGAGACTACTAAATTATTCTATGCCAGTGGAGCATTAATTTTCCACATTGTTAGCTCACATTATCCCCTCTGTGCTCAGAAGAAAATTACTCCCCGTGATCGATTAGACCACTGCGCTAGTGAATGTAGGTTATGAGACAGAGAGAGGAGAAGTTCTGGAGAATGCACAATAGGGTGTTCGTGTGGTATTCCCATTGAGGCCTCTATACAGCCATGTACTGGTATAGTACCAGCTAGGGTTGGTAAAGGTAGGACTGAGAATTATGGAAGCTGTCACGTAAGTCATATACATAATGAGCAGACCAAGGCGCAGTGTGAGTAGAGTTCCACATATTTATTAAAGTGAACCTTCAAAAACAACAAAGAATAAACAAACGTGAAGTTCGTAGCGCAGATAGCACTAAACCAAAACGAAACAATATCCCACAAACGCAGGTGGCAAAAGGACCACACTAAGTATGATCCCCAATTAGAGGCAACGATACTCAGCTGCCTCCAACTGGGAACCATACTCACACCAACATAGAAATTCTAGACTAGAGCACCCCCTAGTCACGCTCTGACCTATTTCACCATAGAGAACCCAAAGGTGCGGACCTGGATGGGGAGGGTTACGGTAGGCAACTAGCGTTGGTGGCAGCTCCGGTGCGGGACGTAGCCCCACGGGCTATCTATGGTCAGGGCGTGACATAAGCAGATTCATGCCAGAAACAGGTACAAATTATAACTTTGAATTAAATGTAATTACACTGTAGTGCTTTTCAATTTTAAATGCATTATATGGAAGGAGAAGTAATACTCTTTTTTTTGTCCCATGCTCCCATGCCTTGTCCCAAACACAGAGTGTTTCCCTAAACACATTAATATCACCCATTGGCAACGTATGAAAGACCCGATCACGTATGTTCATCTACGTTATAGACTTGTTAAACCTGTTTGCTTTTAGTTCACATGTTGCCAGACCAATGTACTGTATCTATTTGTGAGGACAGATGCTGGTACAGGGAAGCAAGAACAGGGAGTGAATATTTAAAAAAAATAACAGATATGAAACAAAACAAGGACAGCGTCTAGACAGGGGAAACACAACGACATTAATGCAGACACGGGGAAGAAACTGAGGAAGTGACAAATATAGGGGAGGCAATCAATAAGGTAATAGAGTCCAGGTGAGTCCCATGAAGCGCTGATGGTTGTAACGATGGAGACAGGTGTGCGTAGTGATGGGCCGCCTGGCACCCTTGAGCGCCAGAGATGGGGAGCGGGGGCAGGCGTGATAGGTCAGTCCCCCACTCCTAAAAAGTGTTCTATTTTGACTAAAATCTGTTCTAACATTTCTCAAATGTTGAGTATAAAGTAAACACTGAAATCACTATAAAAGTGCAATTTGTAAAGGCTTCATAATCATGACATTGTGAAGAGATATACTTTTATACTCATTATTATACACCAGCATGTGTAACATCCCTATTTCTACAACATATCGCCCTCAAGGATGCAGTTGATTTGTTCTCAAATAATATAAAAAGCATAACAACTGTGAAGTGGTAGCAAAATTGCCTTGAACGGAGAACTAAAGAGAAACAGTTTAAAAATAGCTCCACCATCAACAGTTTGTCACTTAAAAACATTATAAATAAATAATGCTGCTTCCACTCACTCTATGTTCAGACAAGTTTTTAATGGCAAACATTTTCATTAATGCCTTACTTGCTTCTCCTCCATCATTGTGTTACCAGTGATGCATGTAGCATTCCACTAATGTTCAAATGACAAATGCTTGAAGAGCATGAAACAGAAATGCTCAAGATAAAGGTTGTTGTCAGTAGGGAAAACTGCCGCTTGACCCCATCCCCTCCTCCCTTCTCCAGACCATCTCTGGAGACCTTCTCCCATTCCTCACTTCCCTCATCCCTGACCACTGGCTGACCAGTTAAACCACTGCTAAGAACTATACTTTTAGATACAACTACCACCGTTGCAACAACAACACCAGTAACATCAATACTATACATTTGAAGAGAATGGTGATCGAAACTACAGCAGAATTGCTGTTCTTTTGGAAGATAAATTGTTACTGTAATTACATCAGCATAAATGTTTAATATTGCGCAAATTAGATATGTATCTAAAACATTCTTGTAAATGGAACTGTATCTGTAGCTCAGTACCATTAGTGGCAGAGTTGGAGGCAGCCTAGAGGACTGTAATTAACTCCATTCAAGCGCGACTAAACATTTTTGACATTTTCCCTAGTCCGGAATGAACTGTCACTGCAGAGGGGGAGTAACCATCTTGTCACATTGTGTTTGTATAAGAATAGCAGAATGCTGTGTGTTCTGTTTCAGAGAGTCTTAAGTTTCATTTCAGAGATTTTTCATTATCAGCAAAATGGTGGAAAGAGAGAAAAATATCAGTCTGAAACACTTGGGTATGTCTGCCTTTTGGAGTGTGCATGTGTGTACAAAAGTGTAACAGAGGGAAAGAGACCAAGAGTTTTCAAACTTATTTAAAATGTTTGGCAGCTTAGGATGGAAAGATTCTGTGTGAAACATTGATACTGCATGCCTTGGTCAGGAGTGTCTGGAAAAGGAGATTAAATTTGTTTCATCACCTAACTGGAAGCAGGTTGTAGGAAGTCTAGCTATCCGATTCTAAAGCCCATAGTCAGTCCAAGTGGACTCACAACCAGGGCTTTAATGGGCTCCCTTGGCCCACTGGGGTTATCCTAACAACATCAATACAGACAATAGGCCCTAGTTTGTGCCTCCAGAATTCTCCTCCTACTTGGGAGGTGTAACGCCCTGACCTTAGAGATCCTTATTATTCTCTATGTTTGGTTAGGTCAGGGTGTGACTCAGGTGGGAAATTCTATGTTTTCTGTTTCTTTGTTTTTGGCCGAATGTGGTTCCCAGTGACGGATTTGACAAATATCCACTTTCTTTCTCACTCATTTTCGGGTTTTTGAAATCCCGACATGAGGTATGTGAACTTGTTCTGATAGACTTTAGTCAAAGATTTCTATGTTTAATGTCAAGGAAGTTGTCAAGGAAGTGAGTTTGTGTTTATACAGAAGGCAGCTGCCTATCTTTGTCTCTGATTGGGAATCATACTTAGGCAGCCTGTTTTCCACCTGAGTTTGTGGGATCTTGCTTTCTGTTTAGTTACTGTTGCCTGACAGAACTGTGCGTTTTCGTTTTCGATTTTGTTTGAGTGTTTTTTAAATTAAAATCATGAACACTTTCCACGCTGCGCCTTGGTCTACTCTTTCTACCACCAACGAGAGCCGTTACAGGAGGTAAAAGGAATCACCACAGACGCACAGGGCCCCACCTCCACACACAAACCGCGCTGAAATCAAATTAGCATAATCATTTTCATCTCTGCGGTGGAAGACGGCAGAGCTACAACAGTGTTTGTGAGACCAGGGGCTGGGTGAAACCAGTTGGTCGTAAGTGGGTTGTAAACTCTTTGTCCGACGTAAAATACGCTCAATGCCGGACCAACATTTTTACCAATTGCACCACCTGGGCATAGCCCTTCTATGAGCAATTTCATAACCTCCTCTGGCTTTGAGTTGCCTATGTGTGAGTCGATAATAAACTTGATTTATGCTACATAGCATGCTAAATGTGTCTGATCAGATATTAGCAAACAAATAGATGAACTGCCACCTCCAATTATTTTCCCAGCCAGAGATCAAATAGCCAAATATACAGATTCAGTGAAACAAAATCACATTGATTGATTATCAGATAAATGAAGAGCAAAATAATCCACCTGTTATACTAGGCTAATGTATAACGGGGACTTCAAACAACACTTTATACAACAAGGAACTTTTGTACATTGTACCGTTTGGTGATTTTATTTGATCCTTTTTTTTGTTCTAACACTGTTAGATGAGCAAATAAGACAAAAAATGATCATGAACACTCAATTTCCCAGCCTAATTTTAATACCCTGATGAAGACAGCTTTTCTGTCGAAACGTTGGTTAATAGGTTATTGAATTATTGCATCTGAGCTCCTAGAGTGTGCAGTTCTCCTTTTCCTTTTCAAGTGTTCTACTCCGCTAGCCAGCCCCTCGCCTAAACAGGTGTGCTGTAACGGCTCCCGTTGAAAGGAGTGGACCAAAGCGCAGCGTGGGAAGTGTGCATGATTTTATTTTCAAAAAACAGTCAAACAAAATAACAAAAGTGAAAACGAAAGCGAACAGTTCTCAGGCTAAGACACTAAACAGAAAACAAGATCTCACAAAACCCAAAAGGAAAATTACAACTTATATGTGATCCCCAACTGCCTCTAATTGGGAACCACACACACACATGGCCAAAAACAAAGAAATAGAAAACATAGACTTTGCCACCTGAGTCACACCCTGACCTAACCAAACATAGAGAATAAAAAGGATCTCTAAGGTCAGGGCGTGACATGTGCGTTTCTTTCACCTCCAGATGAGCAAACTAGACAAAACGTTATCATCATGAACACTCAATTTCCCAGCCTAATTCTGTGAAAACAAAAATGGGACTTTGATTGATTTATCATGACAAGTCCCCACACGTCTCAAAGGAGAGTGATAACGCTGTCCCAATCATAATGGTGCTGAAATGATGGTCGACAGCACACGTGACTTGATTAGTGCTTTAAAGTATTTAAAACGTTGGATGACTTTGGGATTTTGAGTAAACAACAATATGATAAATGCCTTTAATAGCATTAGCCTACTTTATTTGTCATTCAGTGATATTCATTCCCAAAGTAATTATTGAATGATCCATCCAGTTGTGGTTAAAAATATGTGCATGCATAGTGGTGGGTTTTGCGAAGTGATGGGCAAACTGACATGCCTCGCAATGTTTAGAACTGCCACGAGGATGGGCACTGCCTAGTAACGGGCACTGCCTATTAACCATCATTACGAAGCATCAAGTCTCATGAAAGCCCATGGCTTACCCCGGACTTAGCTATGACGAGTCTTAAAGCCGATTTATGTTTGATCCTGGAAATGCGGTCTGGAGGTGCCTGCCAAATCTAGAGGCCAAAACTAGCTCTGTACGGTGATGCCAAGTGTCAGCGTCGTGTGTATAGGTGGCAGGGAAGTCAGGCGCAGGATAGTCAAAATGGAGTGTAAATGGAGTCTTTTAATAAATGTCAACAGAACATGCTCCATAACACTAAAAGTACAGACATGAAAAAACATGGGTACGAGGACCCGTCGCGCACCAAAATAACAACACTGACAATGAAACAATCTCTGACAAAGACATGAAACAATCTCTGACAAAGACCATGGCAAAATGTGCAAAACTTGCACATTTTGGAACAATGCGGAGGTCTTCGTATAGCTCTGCATTGACATGATTGGTTGATGGTAGGTGGGGGTGGTGCATCCTGTATAAACACAAACTCACTTCCTTGACAACTTCCTTGACATTAAACATAGAAAACTTTGATGAAAGTCTATCAGAACAAGTTCACAAATAAAATACATCTTTATGATACCTCGTGTAGGGATTTGAAAGACCCGAAAATGAGTATGAACTCCTGTAAAAAGATTGGGGAGGCAATGGGGAAAGAGTTCAATGGAATGCAGACCATTGGGGATAGAATGATGCTGGATTGGCGCACATACAACATATCTGATCTAAGAAAGTGGATATTTGTTTTCGCTGCTTTAGAAGTTGTAGCTTTTCAGGTTTAGAAGAAGTTACTGCTAAATGTTAACTCCTGTTTGTATACGCTGGTAGCATAGCTAGCATACAGAAATCGGTGTTGATAGTCATGGATTGGGGTTGACATCTATACAATCATTATACTACAATTTTTACCTCAACATAGTGTGAAATACACATTAACAATAGCCTAAATGCTGGGGGGCAAAGGGAAAATTCGGGATGGAGATGCAGGTGGGAAAACGGTGCAACCTTTTTACTTCATCTTGGCTGAGCTCCTATGTTCAGCACCGGGAAACGGACTCCGACATCTCAGAAGAGGTAAGGTCTTTTTGTTTAGCCAGTTGCTCGTAATTAGCTGGATGGCTATCACTATGAGCAGTGTGGTGCAGACCAATTTATTGGAAGCGCATGACAGCACCCCGAAGCTCAAGAAGCATGATGCTCTGACTTCTGCGGTGGCCGCATCACTATAAATGCTGTACAGCCACTGCAGAAGGCGAATCGGCTTTTATTTTTGGTTGGTAAATCAGGTGTAAATTCTGAACCCTATTTTTTAAGACCAACTTTTTACACCCAACTGGTGCAACCAGCCCCAGGAGACATCCCGGAAACAGGTTTTCGCACGAAAACATCTGTAAAGTCCAAACGGTTTGAGCTAGTTTTGCTCTACGACTCCCACAAGCTTCACAAGAATCCTCAGAAGGTCATCAGGTGATTGTGCGATAAAAATGACTGGAAGTGAATAGGGTCTTTCCACACTATAAAGGTATGTATGGGTCATTCTTCGTCCTGAGCTTTCTTATATCTCTCAGATATAGGAAACACACTTCCTTTTGATTATTTTTTTTTACTATCAGTTTTGCTATGACTAATTAATATTGTTTAAGATGGTCATACCATAAACAATTTAGCTATTTGATTTAGAATTTTAGGACCCCTGTAGGTCTAAAAAATAATAATAATAATAATAATAATAATTTGAATTTGGCCTTACTACTATTAGCCCAACATAATTAATAACATAATTAATAACATTATTAATTATGTTGGGCTAATAGTAGTAAGGCCAAATTCAAATTGTTATTATTATTATTTTTTAGACCTACAGGGGTCCTAAAATTCTAAATCAAATAGCTAAATTGTTTATGGTATGACCATCTTAAAACAATTTCATACAGTATGTTAGCTTAGTACAGTAGATATCACTATCTAGAGGCTTAGACTCTAGAGGACACAGTCAGCCCTGTAACCCTACAGTGGAATTGCTGGATGCCTCAGTTGCGCTGTTGTAGATGGGAGGTCCCAGCCTTGGGACCTGCACAACAGTATTACTGACTTCCTGTGCTACAAGTTTATGCTACACTGTTTGAACCCTGGTCCTATTTTACCCCCAACCTAGATACCAACATGCTGCCGCTTGCTGTTATACTTACTGTATAACGCTTGCCACGTTTCCACTCACTACCAATATGTTCAAATATACAGTTACTGAGATTTCTATGCAATCGTTCAACTGAGCAAGCAGTAATGTATGTGTGTACTCTGACTGCAAGTCATTCTGAATTACAACATTTGAAATATATAAAAAGTAAATATACTGTTTTATCTTCTATAGAAATATAATGAGTTACAGTGCATGGTGAACAAAGCAGAAAGAGATAACAAGGTGACTTTGAATCTAGCAAGGGTGATATTCCATGAGCGTACACCAAGAGAAAAAACATCCAATGTTTTAATAACCAAAAAATGCATTTTATCAACCTCCATAATGGCTGGATTTTTAAAAATATCCTCCTACATAAAGTTGTTAAATTGATTGAAAGAACCAGTAATGGTATGTGGAGAGGTAATAATTTAGTGAAAATATACTATTACTTTATTTGTCTAAACAATGTATCTGTCTTTATTGTGAGTGGTGATACAGTAGGTATGTTTAAAAAAAAGATGAAGATCAACATAATGATTCTTCATTTCATGAAGCCTCGATTTCATTTTAGAAAAACCTTTTTATATGATTAGCTTGCTTTCTTGCTGAGGTCGCTTATTCAGTGCTGATTCAAATGCATTCAGTCATGGACATACTGAAAATCCAGTAAAGTATTTATTAGTAGGGTAATATTTAACAATATGGGAAATTTTGGAAAATGGTTTTCACTGTCATTAGTGATTCCAATAACAATGGAGGGAGAGTGAACATTGAGATGGTAAACATTGTCATATTATTGTGTTTTTAATGATGTACGAACATATTTCTGCATGATTTGATGGAGGAACAATATGATTTTATATTTTAATATGATTCAAATATAAAGATGTAACTTGACATGAAGACAGGAATGAATGCAATACCCCCATACAAACCATGTCTTTTTTTGGTTCAAATAGGTCATATGATCTCCATGACAACAGTCGTAATGGTAACATGGAAATATATTAATGTAAAACCATGGCAACATTCTCCAATTGAATTAAGCAGCACCTGTGCACATTACAGAAGAAGATAAAAGACAAAAGGAGCTGGCTTGCGCTTGCCAAGCAGCTGTGGCTTTCAGACATTAAATCCATGCCTATTTCCTGTATGGGAATAATTTGTTTTCATACCTTTCTGTGCAGTGCATTACCGAGGCATTCAATGGTTTTGTGTGATATTTCAGCAAACAGATCTAAAATAGTCAAATTATGTGAATGGGGCTGTGTGTTAGTAATGTGTATTTGTTTAGCAATCAACCCGATATGAATGTCAAAGAGAGGGGTTTCATGATTAAACTAATTTGATTGGGTGTTATGTACGTAAAGAGAAATGTTAGGCAAGTGAATACCGTGGTCATTGTGTGTAGAGAATGGTGAATAGTGTTGATGTGGTCTCTTTTCTCTAAGCTGTGGTGGGAGAGAACATTACATCACCATGCCATCAAATCTGATGGATATACCCCCCTCCCTCCCCCAGATTCTGTGTTCAGTGGTAATGGCATTGTAACACTCTCACCCTTGAAAATGTTTGTGTGTGTGTATGTGTATATGTGTGTGTGTGTGTGTGTGTGTGTGTGTGAGAGAGAGAGAGAGAGAGAGAGAGAGAGAGAGAGAGAGAGAGAGAGAGAGAGAGAGGTGGGTGAAATTGAAATTACTTTTAAAGGATATCGTTGTTCCCACCTCTCATTGCCATATTTTATTAATTTATGAATTCAGTGTGCACATTATTATACTTTTTTTGGGGGTGAGATCTAAATATTGCTAATTTAACCATTCTCCTTTTTGTTTAACATGCAAGTTTGTGCTGCTAACGTGGTATGAAAATAAAAACGTGTTCCAAATTAAACACCCCACCTCTCTGTCATGGTTTGAACCAATTATTGGCGGGAGCACTGTGCACTGTTTGGATGCTGTAATTATCTAAGAGTGGACAAATGTGAGCAGGTAGCTTACTTTTTGAAGTGATTTGTTTGACAATCAGATAGAAACATCATGACTGGTTTTGTTCATGCCACATTAAAGGTAATACATTTTTACCGTAAAAAAAAAAGAAGGGAGGTCCCATGATAAAAATTGAGACCACCCCAAATGTCACGGTATAATTCGCACTCTGTATTCATTGTTCTCGCAGTGATGTTCAGCATACACGTACTCTGTCCGCCCTGTTTTCTACAATGAGACAATTCATGGCACAGCCTTACAGTTCAAGAAGCGTTGATAAAGCTTACATTTTTACACTTAAGGCAACTTGATCCAACGGAAGACTATTTTCTCCATCCAGTTTTTGTGCAATGAAACCCTTTCCCGTCCAATATCCATTCTATGAATAGCAATACTGTATGTTTTTAACATTAAGTGAGCTTATATAATGCACTCAAGCCTCATGTTACCTTCCCTTTAATGGGCAAATTTCATAACAGCCATTTCATGACAGGAAGATACTGAGTGAATGAGGGAAGGTAAAAAAAATCTAATGGCGTTTTCAAGCTATTTTTTCTAATAGGGTTTTCGAGCTTCCGAATCGGGCAGATAAATGCTACCAGTAGATGGCAATGTTTCAAATAGGCCTAACTTGTGCTTCACTATCACAAGCTATCAGTAGCTAACAGGAAAGAAATATAAGGGCGAGCGCGAAGCATGAACGTGTACAATAGCTGTGAACAATGGCGATAGCAAAGGTCGGTCGCAAAAGGCAAAGCCCCGTATGGGATTATTTTGAGTACATTGCTGGAAAGGACATTATAAAATGTATTGTAGTGCCAGAAGATGGCAGTGTGTGTGGAACAGAGATAAAAGGGAAAACTCAAAGTTCATCTGAATAGCACCCACAAAGACTTTCAGGATAAAGCCATTTTGCCACAACTTTGGAAGTATGCTTGGGGTCATTGTCCATTTGAAAGACCCATTTGCAACCAAGCTTTAACTTCCTGACTGATATCTTGAGATCTTGCTTCAATATATCCACATCATTTCCCTCCCTCATGATGCCATCTATTTTGTTTCATCAGACCAGAGGACATTTCTCCAAAAAGTATGATCTTTCTCCCCATGTGCAGATGCAAACCGTAGTCTGGCTTTTTTTATGGCGGTTTTGGAGCAGTTGCTTCTTCCTTGCTGAGTGGCCTTTCAGGTTATGTTCCTCCAGCATCTTCGCAAGGTTGATTTGCGTCTCCTTCCTGAGTGGAATGACTTCTGCATGGTCCCATGGTGTTTATGCTTGCGTACTATTGTTTGTACATATGAACGTGGTACCTTCAGGCATTTGGAAATTGCTCCCAAGGATGAACAAGACTTGTGGAGATCTACACATTTTTTTCTGAGGTCTTGGCTGATTTTAAAATTTTTTCCCCATGATGTCAAGCAAAGAGGCACTGAGTTTGAAGGTAGGCCTTGAAATACATCCACAGGTACAAATGATGTCACTTACCCTATCAGAAGCTTCTAAAGCCATGACATCATTTTCTGGAATTTTCCAAGCTGTTAAAAGGCACAGTCAACTTCTGACCCACTGGAATTGTGATACAGTGAATTATAAGTGAAATAATCTGTCTGCAAACAATTGCTGGAAAAATGTATTGTGTCATGCACATAGTAGATGTCCTAACCGACTTTCCAAAACTATAGTTTGTTAACAAGAATTTGTGGAGTGGTTGAAAAATGACTCCAACCTAAGTGTATGTAAACTTCCTACTACAATCGTATGTGACTTCTGAAGGTAATTGGTTGCACCAGATCTTATATAAGGGCTTCATAGCAAATGAGGTGAAAAAATTATCTTCACCAATTTGGACTATTTTGTGTATGTCCATTACATAAAATTCAAATAAAAATCTATTTAAATTACAGGTTGTAATGCAAAAAAAAATTGGAAAAACACCAAGGGGGTGAATACTTTTGCAAGGCACTGTATGTATGCATCATATTCCAAGCAAAATGCTATGATAAACATGATTCAACACCTAGCATGTAATGGCCATTCATGTCAATGTGATATTTCAAACGCAGATACCTTATCTACAGTAGCTTTATTAGTTTTCCAAAAAAAGGCAATACTTTACATTAAGTTGCCCCTATTACTATGTAATTAAGACAGTAATACATGTAGTAACAACATAGTAGTTAAATAGTAGTGTAAATAAATAAATAGTAGTGGGAAAGCCTAGCGGTTAGACCATTGGGCCAGCAACCGAAAGTTCGCTAGTCGAATCCCCTAGCCACAAGGTGACAAATTAAGCACTGCACTTAACCCTAATTACTCCAGGATTGCCATAATGGCAGACTCTGGCTGTGACTCCATTCTCCGAGGGCGTCTCAGGGAGAGTGAGATATGCAAAAAACGCATTTCCAATTCAAACATGTGTACATGTGTCAAATAGGACACATATGAGAACTACTCAATTATTATTGTTACATATGTGTTACTATGTAATTACACGGGTTGTAGTTATTACACAATTGTAACAAGGAACGTATAATTACACATCCACTTGCTGATGGTTATTCCATATGTGTAATTAATTATGTTATTACACATTTTCTTGTTTTACTATGTAACTAATGTCTTGTAATCACACATTTCAAAGTCACCTGATAAATTTGAACAACAACTGTAACAAGGCACACCCAATGACGTTGGGTACACCCTGTCATTAACTACCGGTAATTTTCAATTTGTTTACTTCTATGTTATGACATGGCTCAAAGGCTATTCCGAATCAAGTACAATGCAGTTGCATAGGATACATTTGTAATTATCATGTACCTATTCAAGAGCAAGCAATTTATTGTAAAGTGAAACCCAGTAGGGTATAACTTTTATAATTACTATATAGTTACAATGTAACAACCTTAGCAGACAATAGGCTGGTCAGCAGAAATTAGGAGACAGGAGAACATTAAGTATAACCTTTTTAGATTTTAGTTACATTGTAATTACAATGTTGTTACAAGGGATATACATGTATCTACAATGCAACGTAACGCATCGTGAATTTACCTTTTTTGCAGACAATAGGCTGGTCAGGAGAAATAAGGAGACGGGAAAATGTTTGTTTGAATTTTCTTTAATAGATTTGACAAATATTTATATTAAAACTATTCAAATTCAATTTCCTATTCCAGACTCAAAGCAATAACTGTTTTAGTTAGTAAAACATACTAGCAGGTTGGTAAAGCTAGCTAGCTAGCATTTCCCTATTTTTCACTAATGTAGCTAGCTAGCTAGCATTTCCCTATTTTTCACTAATGTAGCTAGCTAGCTAGCGTTTCCCTATTTTTCACTAATGTAGCTAGCTAGCTACAGTAGCTACTGTAAGGACCTGTAATGTAAACACGTTTTATCCACTCAGTCAATAAACGTTACAAAATCATCATACAACTGATGAAACATTTATTTAACAATTTTGCACATTACAAACCTTTATAAACATGACAAATTAAGAGAATGGCTGCAGGCTATTCCACGTGTGGATCCTGGACTAGGTGCGGAACTTGGACTAGTCAATGTTTTTGATGTAATCGCCTTCCATGGATGAACAACACTGGAAAGGAATCACAAGAATTTGCACTAATGGACTGTGATAGGATTCCACAGGAATGGGCTTGTATTTTAGCATTCAATGCTTGACCATGGCCATTAATGTGCTTCATTGGTTTCAATAGCCGCTATTCTCTAACTGTAAGTGCTGGCCATTTTAATACACTGATGTACTTGGATTAGAATGTGATTGTACATTATGATATCACAGGAAAATATTTAGTTTCAATCATATTAACATGAGTTAATGTATACAAGGTTAACATTCCATTCTACAACCATGCACATTCACAGGTTTTATCCTGAAACTCTGAATCCAATGGATTGTCCTTCAAATAGATTAATTCAATTATTTCACTTCACAGGCTTTTAGCCCTATCAGTCCCGAGATCCCAGCAAAAAAAAATTGGCTTTTCATTTATCTGACTTGAGTTTGTGACAGCAACTACGTTATGACAGAATAATGTTTTCTGGGATTTCCTATGATTTTCTATGTTGAAGAACCCCTTACCTTCTAACGACTCCTGTGTAGCTTGTGAGCATCATAGAGCAAAACAGGTTACATGTGCATGTTCGTGATAGCTTTTAATAGTTTGTACCTCAAACCATTCGGACTCTACAGACATGTTTGTATACAAGACCCGGCCCGGCCCCCTTTGGAATCCACCCTTGTCTCACAAACACCACTCTAGGGCAGCCCCCGTTAATCACACAGACTACTGGTTGGTACCGACGGATGCAGAAGAAATAGAAAAACAAAGGGTATAATCCAATCTGTAGCTCAAACATGTGTAAAAGAGATTAGAAGTCTAAAATGCACTGCCATTAGAGTTGGATTCATTGGGTTAAATGATTAAAATTGACAGGCTTTTGTGTCAACCAATTTATTACAGTATGAGTATGTGCCAGAATGTGGAAATCCTTGGTGTAACAATTTATAAAGTTCCTATGGCTAAACATGTCCTAAAATCAAATTAAATCTCCCTCCAAAACCACTTGCCCCTGATATACTGCATGTAAGACACTCCCTCCCTGCCCTATTTCATCAACCTGACTACAACCTTTGTACTTATGAACATTTTAGGTAAAACATGATAGGTTAAACCCTGTAGAACATTTATATTTTTTGGATCTTTGTAAAAGTCACACTGACAACATGCTGATTAGATGAATTGGTAAATCATTTGTGTTTTGTTCTGTATTTCATTTAACTATTCAGCCCTAGCAAGTCTGCAAGGGGGAGTTAACCAGGGCAGAGAGAATTGAATTAAGCCCAGGACATGACCAAAGACCAGATGTGCCACATGCTGCCCCTCAGGTTAATAATCCAGGATTTTTAGATTAAATACAGTACATCTTTAAAACACTGCCCAAAGCATCGCTCCCCATTTGCATGTCCCTATTCATTTCTCCTGTTTTTGCCCAATGAAACTGGATGGAAGCCAGGAATGACATAAGGTGGTTTAACAATTGATAGCTTTGGTGTTTGGGCTGTATGTATCTGTTCATAATCATTTGTCAACATAAATCACTGACAAAAATGAAGTACCTACACTCTAAACTATTAGCATTTTGTTACAGTCATAGCAGAAAGTGTATTCCTATATCAACATCTATAACACAATGCTTTTAGGTATTAACATGTTCATCCAAATTACCTTAGTGTTTTTTTCTCTGGTTGGAAACATATTTGATTCTGGCCCCTCAAAAGTGCTCTTAATTGCTCGCTTGAAAGGGACATGATTATATAGATGTTCAGCTTTCTTTATATAAAAATGAATCATCATTCCACTGCTGAAATTATGCTGTGTTCTCATGTGAAAAATTCCAAGTGCTTTACAAGGTATTGACGGTAAAAGGCTGGGTCAGATAGAAAGCATGTTCAGATGTTATCTTATAATTTATCCTCAATTTAACCAATTCAGGGTTCTGGCATTACTGTAACAAATCCACGGTTAAGTGTGATTGTTGTCGTAATTTTTACAAGCTAATGTCATAAATTTGCATTGTGACTTAGGTTCTTTTCTGGAGATCTGGTTTAGTAGATTAAAAAAACAACCATACTATTTTTTACAAGTTGGCATTTTAATATGTGAAGACATTCAGACTGGTTATACACACTCCACAACGAGAGCTGAAAAGCTAAGCAATTAAAGTAGTCGCTTCAATTTCCTTCAAATGAAGTGGTAAATGAAACGTGGTTGGACTGACAAACTGGGTCATTTTTAAAAGGAGCTCCTCTGTCTTTCTTCAGTCTATCCTGCATGCAGAGGCAGATATTGCATCCCTACTTTATCAAATAAAGATTTGCCAAAATTTGCCTGTATTGAAGGTCGTTTTCAAAGTAGATGAGGATGACATAATGAAGACATGAGATCAGAGAAATTACATGATCTCTGTAATGTTCATGGATGTTTAACCTACTTCTCCTTTTCATGTAGAATTACGCAATGTATCAGCAGTAAAACCCCTACTGGATTGAATATCTTGGTGGTTCTGATGTTAGTGGCATTAAGTCCTAAACCTACATCTCCTGCAAAGGAGGATGGGAGCGGTTGTTGACCTCTGGAGGATGTAGTGCGTGACCTTGTGAATGGAGCCCAAACTAGAGCTGTCTGGGCATATGGCAGTGGTAAGGCAGTGGTGGCTAGTGTCACTTTAAATCGGAGGACTGGCTCGTTGTATTGGCTCATTGTAATGTGCCGTCTTCCCTTCACTAGCCTCCACTGGTGTATGACGGGGTCCGATAGAAAGCAGACAGAGGAGGGGACAGATTGATACAAATATCAACGTGTGTAGGAAACACAATATCCAAAGTTGACTGGAGAGACACTAATGCTCCTCTTCTCCTTCCATGGACGTCTAACTGCAGAGTTATGAGTTATTTCAGCCTTTGTTTATACTATGTGACCAGAATGTTGACTCACTGAAGACTTCAGATTGGTTCCCATGCCCCTGTAGAACACACAGGGTAACCCGTGACCTTCTACACTGGGGTCAAAGGTCAGTTACTCTGCTCTTCCCAGGACTCCTGTCATGGCTAGACTCCGGTCAGTGGAGGCTAGTGAAGGGAAGACGGCACATTACAATGAGCCAATACAACGAGCCAGTCCTCCGATTTAACGTTTTTATCAAATTAACTTACACAGCATGTTAGGAGAATTAACGTAGCAGGTTAGGATAATTAGGTTAAGGTTATAAAAAAGGGTTAGGTTAGGGTTAGCTAAAGTGCAAAAAAAAGTAACTTTTAATGGAGAGATTTGACAGTTTGTAGAGATAGATGTGTTGTAATATTTCCTGGCACCATGCACCCCCAATAATGACATCCTCATAACACTTTGCATTAAACGGGCATCAGTGCGGCCAGAGGTTTTGGATAATGATATTGTCGAGTTTGAGTCAAAAGGCTTCACTCATCAGCACCCACACATACTGTTTAAAAGTATCTGTGCATGTGCAATCAGAGAAGATTAGCCTCTCGCTTTGTGCTCTTTGTTGTGGTTAAAGTCAGCCCACTACTGCTAATACTCCTCAGTCTAGCACCTTGTTCCCTTGTTGTTTAAGCTGGGCTGAAATGCGTTTGGTACACTTTTGTTCCACTACTAATGCTAATTTCGTATAGCTAAGTCTAGCTTTTTAAGGCACCCCTTATAAAGGGTTTGTAAAGGGTATATACTGTAAGTAGTGTATATATTTTGAACAGGAGCAGGACATTTTGAGTTTATTTGGTATCTTAATAAAATTAGCTCGCTAACTAATTGATCCTGCTTTCTGGAACAGCTTCCTAGTTCCAGAGGTTTTTGATGGATTTTATGAAATACGTGTTACTCCAAAGCCATTTAGGTGACAAACCATACTCAGTATAGAGCTCAGTGGGAAAGTAAATAGAAGACATGTTCTAGGAATGTGCTGTTCTGTTCAGTACCTTGAAAAGACGTCAAGGGCAGCTTGATGTTGCCATCAACTAATTGCTCCGTGAGAAGTGAAATCACGAGTCCTGATGTTCTTGTGCAAGCTATAGACACAGACAGAAAACAAACAATTAAATGTAATTGTCCAACGTGCGCTGTGCTTATCCAGAACATTAAGTGTAATAACATTTTCAGGGCATCACTGAAATGTGCTGAAATGTGCATACAGTGTTATCACTCACAATATGTGCCTCTCTTTTCACACTGTCCATTAGTCCTTTTTGCAGATCTAAAGTAGACACTACATAGGCTATGAATCCTTTATGCAGATCTAAAGTAGACCCTACATAGGCTATGCATCCTTTATGTAGATCTAAAGTAGACACTACTTAGACTATACTTCCTTTATGCAGATCTAGCTAATTAATACTTTAGAAATATCCTATAAATCTATTATAAGTTGAAGCTTGTGTAAAGTGTAACTGAAAAACAAAATGGTGAAGCAAGAGTTTGCAATGAAGCAGCAGTTTGCAAGATACTTGCATTCAGGGCTCCCAAGTTGCGCAGCGGTCTAAGGCACTGCATCTCAGTGCTAGATGCCTCACTACAGACCATGGTTCTATTTCAGGCTGTATCACAAATGGCCGTGATTCGGAGTCCCATAGGACAATTGGCCCAGCGTCGTCAGGGTTAGGGTTTGGCCAGGGTAGGCCGTCATTGTAAATCAGAATTTGTTCTTAACTGACTTGCCTAGTTAAATAAAGGTTAAATATATATATATATTTTTTAAATGTACTAGTTACCAAATCATTATACAGACAGTGGTGTGAGATAATGGGACATAGTATGGGGTGGCATAGTATGAGGTGGCATAGAATGGGGAGGCATAGTATGGGGAGGCATAGTATGGGGCGGCATAGTATGGGGTGGCATAGTATGGGAGGGCGGCATAGTATGGGGTGTGAGGCATAGTATGGGGTGGCGGCATAGTATGGGGGAGGCATAGGCATAGTATGGGGCGGCATAGTATGGGGCGGCATAGTATGGGGCGGCATAGTATGGGGGCATAGTATGGGGAGTAGAGTAGCAGGTAAGATCGTTGGGCCAGTAACCGAAAGGTTGCTGGTTTGAATCCCAAGCCAACTAAGTGAAAAATCTGTCGATGTAACCTTGACCCCTTAACCCCTCTGGATAAGACTGTCTGCTTAATGAAAAAATTGTAGTATTATAATAACCTGTCTCAGTGAAGATGTCAACTTGATTCATATTTTTTGCATTATTCGGCAGAAGCAGTACAGCGAGCGAAAATACGTTATCCAGCTTTCATCTTTACTATTGTTTTCTTTCATTCGCATCTTATTTTGTTTAGCATTAAAGTGGCTAGTGTAATTTGTTCCATTAATTGCCATTGAGCATTCAGTAATTAAAGAACAATAAATCTTTTGTAGAAATTTGTTTCTCTTGTTTGGTTGCTAGCACATCAATTGTGCTTCAATAATACTGATCATTAGCATTCGGTGGGCAGTGAAGGCTTCTGGGAAGGAGCTCTATACATACAGCACTCCACATTCCATTCCCATGAAGTTATGGCACTGGGCCACGGGGTTAACTCTGTGTGTGCTGACAGTGGTAAAGCACAACTACACAGTCAGGTCCATACTAAACAACGGGCATGCACTATTGGGTCGAGAACGGAACAGGTCCACAACCAATCATAATCATGCAGTCAATATACCATTATGACATATAGCCTACTACAAATAAAATGTTTAGTCAGATCCATACTCTTTTCATGTTTTTACTATCAGTAAATGCAAATCATAATAATTCTAAGGACTCTGGATAAGGATTATTTTTTGGAAGGATTATTTTTTAATGCGGCTACCAACAATACATTGACAATGGGCACCTGAAATATTTACCTACTTTATATGAACATATAAACCATTTTGTGCATGGTGCATGGATCTACAGTGGTATGATAATAACACAACACTGCAAAGTGTAATCTGTACTTTGCCTTGACATGATTGAAAGACAATGGTCCCATGGATAGGCAATTTCAACATCAAATGTGCATGCACATCACAGGGCAAGGGAGTGCTATCCATCAAATTCAGTGAGCTGTCAAAGGGAGCTAGCTCTTTCAACCTTTCCCTATACATTTGCACTCAATTGCCAATATAATATGTAGCTCCTGTGCATATTTTGCACTCCTTTGAGAATGTAAAATGTTTATCACAACTCATGTTACTAATCAGTAACGAAACCTAATAATCAATGTATTTATATTCATATATGCTAGTCATTAAACATACTCCTATCTGTTATTGTTTTGATAAAAGTGGTGCCAATTGCTATACCATTATATTATCTGTATAAATGCAAGCACAATTGGCAAAACATATAAAAATAATGTCGATCTTAGACAAAGCATGATAATAGCCAATAGCCATTCCTATTAGCCTACTTTTAACATTCAAAGTAATTTCCCATGATGCCTTTTTGTTGTGATGGATTTAGACATAGCCTCTATATACCAAGTTACCAATTGTTAACTTCATAATCATTGCTAAAAGAATGCAAACCCTCCTCTGCTTCGTCTGAAATAACATTGGATGTTTTAAGGCAACATTGTTTTATCTTTTACATAAAAATAAAACAATGCCAAGAGCTCAATCAGCTTTTTGCAGTAACATTTCATTTCATAACAGCTGTTTGTGTCGTTGGTCGATGTGTAATAGTTGCTGTGTATACCCAAACCTTTATATTTGTGTACTGTTTGGAATTCTATAGGTTCATAGTTCTATATTTCTATATATGTGTTTGTGTTTAAATTAACATGTATGTTGACGAAACATTGCATTGAATGCAGACTGTGGATCCTCGTGCCTTTCGGCTTGGCACACTAAATAAAGCAAATGGAACCTTTGGAACGCAATATACTGTATAGGCTAATCTGTGTGTGCTTTATAATGCAGAGCCCTGCACACTACTACATTGCTAATCTGAAACGCGCAGTTGCAGAAAGGAGAGCGGTTGCCAAGGCAGCCACCAACCTCCCCTCCCCCCTTTCCCTCCATTCCTCTTTCCCATTTATTATCAGTAGAGGTCGCATGGCATATGGTGAAGAACAGTCAAACCACTTCTCTGTCCTCGAACCATTGCCTGGAATCAATGCATGAATATGCTCCTCCGTCACAAAGCCTGTGGAGTATGAGAACAACGGGAAAAAACAAACACATTCAGAGGGCTCATTTGATGCTTTTTTAAATAAACCAAGGGGGAACATTTTATTTCATTTGTTCTGGAGTATGCCTAACTTAATAGTATAACTAATCTGCATATGTGCTGTTATTTTTGTTCTACCGTTAAGTGATAATTGTTTTGGTTCTCCAAAGCGGACGCGCTCTAGTAAGCGAAAAAAAAGGACTGTTCATCACTAGGACGCGAGTTGGTGCAGAAGTTCGACCGCAAACGGATGTGAGGGAAGAGTGCACAGAGTGCACAGAAAACTCAACCCCTTTTTATTTCTTTACTTCTTTCTTATTTTGTTTGGCTAAGCAATAGAGTGAGTCAAAGACACTGAAACGGATTTCATGCCGTCAGTCTCGCAGAACCTGATATGGACGTGAGATTTTATCCTGCGCACCCATCAAGTGTGGGTTCTGATCCAAGTTGTCTAAGCTCGTTGGACTTTTACCACGCGAACAAGGTAATAACAAAGTGCAGTCCTCCTAGTCCGTTACTGCCTAGAGATTGAAGTCTACACATTTTCTCACCTGCCTCTGCTTCTTGTTCAGCAGCCTGCAACATTTGTGCAATAGACATGCATGGCATGGGGTGTTTAACTGAAACTGGACGTGTTTCCACCAACGCGTGTTTCCATTCAATGTGATTCCATTCCTTATTATAACAATTACACGTTTTGAGATGGGATTCTCTGACAACCCACACATCCACATAGCCTGAACCGTTTTTTTTATTGTTCTTCTTCTACTTCTACTTTCTTCTCTATCTCTTTTTTCAGTCAACATATTGGGCATATAATACAAGTATTCTAGGCTATAACATAACTATTTTGCTTACGTTTAGGCTATAATGTAACACACTTTGCATACCTGCTACAATTTGGATACCTGCGACAATATACTGCTACAATGTAACGTTAGCCTACTTGATTGCTGTTAGTCTACATTGACCAGTCTACACGGCGTTTGATAAACCATGTTGCTGGAATCTTAATACATTGCTCTTGTGCATATCCATGCACTTTGCATTTACCCTACATTTTTAACTTTTCTTGTTCTAACCTTCTTAGAGGTCTAACCATCTTTTTGAATCAGCTGGTAGAGTAGGCTATTGCTCTCGTTCTGAGTGGCTATCCCGTTAGTTGAATGAGCATGTTGGATTAAAATAGGCTATTAGTCAATATTGCCCATATCTTTGATGATTCTGAGTCACAAACATGATGTCCCACTGTGAAATGAATACTAAAATGGTTTTAGAGCCACATCTTTAGAAGCATATTTTTACATTCCACTGCTTCAGTTCTCGAACTGTGCTGCTTCACAATCACAGACAAGTGTGCCAGTGGCAGCTTATGTTCCATGAATATGCATATTATGGCAACTTGTGGTCATTCATGATCAGAAATAATAAAAAGCATGTGTCAAATGTACAATTAGACAGTTGTAATTCTTTTGCTTTTGGTTTTGACTATACTGCTCACATTACAGGCCTATTATAGCTTCCATTTTCAGAAAATCATGATCGGTTGAGGTCTGGTCCTGTGGGTGATAATGCTGGGAAAAGGTCTGATCTGTCAGCTTTTCATCACATCCACAGTGACAACGTAGTGGTAGCATAAAGCCTACTATGGCTGATGGAAACAACAAATATTTGTGCATCTAAAATAAATACTGTCTTCATCAGTTTGCCTAATATGTTACCCTGAGATGGGCCATTGTTGCCTGCAATACTCTCGCAAACAAAAGAAAGAGGAAGTGAACGCAATCAGTCCGATATCTGGATTGAGTCATCATATCCATTAAATCCAGATTAGGTGCTTGAAACTTTGCATAAGCATTTGGGAATTGCACTAGGGCAATTCCACGGTAAAGGAATTAAGCTGAGGGTGATTTCAAAGTTTAACAAACCTTACAACTCTATGCACAAGGACTACTTTTAAAAATGTACACAGAACATTTGACAAAAACGTTTACTTGAAGAAGAGTGCAGATGAAAATCTTGGTAACAGATTGGCGGTTTGTGCTGTTGGTGCCGTCATTATGTTACCAAACTTTGCATTTGCACTGTTCTTCAAGTAAATGTGTTTTTATATAGTTGTATGGTTTGTTAAACTTGGAAATCAAAGGATTTTGTTTGGCATACATTTTAAAGTGAAAAGTCTCAGCATAATTCCGTTACTGTGGAATTTCACACTTCTAAGAATTCAATCCAGTCACATTGAGAGGCAGTTCACAGATGAAAACCTGTGGAATTACTTAGTCTCTACATGTGTTGTTCAATTAAAATGGTCTTCCCTGTAACGCACAGCGCTGAGATTGCCTGCAATGACAAGCTCAGTCCGATGATGCTGTTACACACCGCCCCAGACCATGACTGACCCTCCGCATCCAAATCGATCCCGCTCCAGAGTACGGGCCTCGGCGTAACGCTCATTCCTTCGACGATAAACGTGAATCTGACCATCAACCCTGGTGAGACAAAACCTCAACTCGTCAGTGATGAGCACTTTTTGCCCCTCCTGTCTGGTCCAGCAATGGTGGGTTTGTGCCCATAGGCGACGTTGTTGCCGGTGATGTCTGGTGATGACCTGCCTTATAACAGACCTACAAGCCCTCAGCCCAGCCTCTCTCAGCCTATTGCAAACAGTCTGAGCACTGATGGAGGGATTGTGCGTTCCTGGTGTAACTCGGGCAGTTGTTGTTGCCATCCTGTACCTGTCCCGCAGGTGTGATGTCCGGATGTACCGATCCTGAGCAGGTGTTGTTACACATGCTCTGCCACTGCGAGGACGATCAGCTGTCCATCCTGTCTCCCTGTAGCGCTGTCTTAGGTGTCTCACAGTACAGACATTGCAATTTATTGCCCTGGCCACATCTGCAGTCCTCATGCCTCCTTGCAGCATGCCTCAGGCACGTTCACGCAGATGAGCAGGGACCCTGGGCATCTTTCTTTTGGTGATTTTCAGAGTAAGTAGAAAGGCCTCTTAGTGTCCTAAGTTAGTAGTGTCCTAAGTTTTCATAACTGTGACCTTAATTGCCTTCCGTCTGTAAACTGTTAGTGTCTTAACAACCGTTCCACAGGTGCATGTTCATTCATTGTTTAAGGTTCATTGAACAAGCATGGGAAACAGTGTTTAAACCCTTTACAATGAAGATCTGTAAAGTTATTTGGATTTTTACTAATTATCTTTGAAAGACAGGGTCCTGAAAAAGGGACGTTTCTTTTTTTGCTGAGTTTATAAGAATGTACTGATAAAGTTATGCCTGAATGTAGACTAACAAGACTGCTAGACTAACAAGACTGCTTCAGTGGTGTGAAGCTGAGTATCTCAGAAAGAAAGCACACATGGCTAGGCTATATGGGAATGCTCCCAAATGTGTCTTTAGTCCCTTGAATCTCAGGTAATTATTTTAAATATTAAAACTTTTTCAAATAACAAAGTGAGATTACAATCCTTCCCCAGGTAACACTAACTACCTTCACTGGTGTTGCAAATGAGACGGAGGCCATTGGGACCATCTGATCTCATGGTAACATGGGTCAGTTTATTATCCTCAAAGCATTGTGAAAATGGTTGTCCCATTTAAAGGTGCAATACGCAGAAATCGCTCCGTCATTGCCTGGTTGTAAAAATTCTAATAGTTCACCTAGTTTCAGTTTATGTAACCAAACAAGCAATGTGTAGACTAGAGAATCATTGTACTATCTTTTCAATAAACAAAAATCTTGTATTTTCAACAGTTTGAAGCTGGTGTGCAAAACCGAAAGTAAAAGACGCAAAAACTAAACTTAAGAACGGGAAGCATTGAAATAGAGCACTATGGAAAAAATCTACCTGCTTCTTAGACTTGCTTTCAATGAGAATTATGAATTTGGTTGGGTCACCCAAAAAGTTACATATTGCAGATTTTAAGAGTTGCATCAGCCTCTCTAATGTAGGCCTCGAATGTATATCTAATACCTCAGTGGCGATAGTGTTATGCGGACTCTGCTGCTGAGTTCCTCAGAAATTTTGCTACACAGACCCTTTCAGAGATGGAAAGGAGGCAAATGAGTCTCATGCATGCTCATATTTCCATTAAACAGTAATATATGCCATTAGTAGACGTTTTATCCAAAGCTACTTCCAGTAGTGCATGTATGCGTTTTTATATGGGTGTCCCCAGCGGGAATTTAACCACTATTGTGGGTTAAACGTTGTAAGCGCCATGCTTTACTAAGCCACACAGGTTCACTGGTGCCGTCTTACTTTTTTGTTGCACACTTCCTGTGAGTGTGTGACATGTTTAGAATTAGACATTGTGATCCCTGGTCAAACCTTAGAATGGTGAAGTGATTTGAATGAAAAAGAGGTCCCGGCAAGATAGTTTGCTGTCTGTTGAGTGCTCCTGTAATGTTCATCCTCAAGCCGAATCATATCTCTGAAAGATGGGGGGGGTATAGTCAAAAGGTAAACCCACAAAGGGTTACAAATCTTGTTATGGTAACTAATTAGTATGCTTACAAGACATCCATAGGAACAAGAATGGCATGGTTCTATTTCAGCATACAATTGTTAGTTTTAGTGTGAATGCTCTTTTGAAAGGTATTTAAAGGTAATTAATTACCCTAAAGGGTAAATCAATAACCTTACTATTCAGTTCAATTGACCATGGCACTCTCCATTATTGGTTGAAATGTCTTGATAAGAGAAAATGTGAAGTATTTTGTTCAGATTTTGTTTGAATATAGCCCCGTAGGGGGGGTATAGTCAAAAAGGTAAACCCACAAAGGGTTACAAATCTTGTTATGGTAACTAATTAGTATGCTTACAAGACATCCATAGGAACAAGAATGGCATGGTTCTATTTCAGCATACAATTGTTAGTTTTAGTGTGAATGCTCTTTTGAAAGGTATTTAAAGGTAATTAATTACCCTAAAGGGTAAATCAATAACCTTACTATTCAGTTCAATTGACCATGGCACTCTCCATTATTGGTTGAAATGTCTTGATAAGAGAAAATGTGAAGTATTTTGTTCAGATTTTGTTTGAATATAGCCCCGTAGTATTGTTTGTCACTTCCTCCATAATGTCTCTTACATCCTATAGGTAGCCATTTGACTTGGTGGAGCTAAACTTTCCACATTTGAGGGCAAATGGATCTCTGTGAAATAATCACAAAAGGGGCTGTTGGAGGATGAAAAGGGGAATTTCAAAAGAGTTGAGATACTGTACAAGTGCAGAGAAGCTCAAGCTCCTCAATCGACTCACACGTGCCCATGAATAACTCGGACATGTCTGTGATAATACGCTCCCTTACTCTGTGGTTCTCCCACAGCCTAGAAATAACATCAAACTTTGTAATTACTGCAATCTTTGTGCTGCTTTGGAAATACGAAACAGTATCACGTTTTAATATGGAATTGAGCTGTATTTTTCAATTGTCCTCTACTGCCACTTCTAGACGTTTTTCTACAGATGTCATTATGTATGGCTGTCTATTCTGTCATCCAGCATGTTCAGTTTGCTCTGGGAAATAAGGTATGCTTGTATACCTAAATCAAACCTGTGCAGTTGTCTTTCAGTTCTACAGTATGTCGAATGCTTCAAGTGGAGCTGGTTCTGGCTTCCAAAGTCCCATAGTGAGCTCTTTATTTTAAAACTGGATGGCTTATATGATATATATTTTTCTTTAGCAAAGATGACATATTCCATAATATGCTGTATACATGAAACCTAAACTTGTTGATCAGAAGCATTTGCAATATTGTCAATTCCATTAGATGTTAGACCTTGAAGGAGATCCTTGAAATAATACAAGCTATGGTACAGTTTTATATCCTAGGGCAACAGAGTATTATAGCTATTAGCTAATGACAAGCTCTGTGTTATGTGGTGGAGGGAAAGTGAGCAGAATGGGTTGAAGTAATCAGTGTCACACAGCACATGGACAGTGTATGCATCCCAAATGGCACCCTATGCCCTAAAGAGTGTGCTACTTTTGACCAAGGCCCATATGGCTCTGGTCAAAAGGATTGCACTTTGTAGGGAATAGGGTGCCATTTGGGATGCAGCCAGTGTGTGCTCACTCCGACTTCAGCCATTTGCTGGTTTTGCTGACTACGGCATCACAATCACAATTGATTTTCTAGCCTGTGAAGGGGAAGGCCATACATACATACCATAGTGTGGACACAGAGAGCACAGTAGGAACAACATGCAGTAAATCACACACTTTCCTCTGAAGAGATTTTAATGGGAATTCCTACCATTTGAAATCATCAATGGGCCAGATATTTTGCAAACTGTCTTTAGTCCCCCATGCCATTATGAACCTGTTACTGTTAATAGAGGGCAATTCAACACAGAGTTGGTTTGCAAATGTAAAATGTATGTCAAACAAAAAAACAATGATTGCAAAGGTTAACAAACCATACAACTCAATGCACAATGACTACTTTTAAGAATATCCACAGAAAATGTAACAAAAACACATTTACTTGGAGAACAGTGCAGATGCAAAGTTTGTTCACAGAATGACAGCACACACAGCAAAAAACATTATTCAAACCAACTATCTCACAATCATCTGTCTGCAGATAGCTAGAACCTTACCTTATAGGCCCAAGCTCTCTTATTTTTCTCATTTCTCTCCCTCATGAGGAGGGAGGATAATGAAAGTTCAAAGAAGTGGTAACAAGTAAAGGTAGACCTACCAATTAGTTCTGGTGTTTTTACTGATCTCAAGTTTGTTTTATTAAGTGATTAGAACTCATAATTATGTTACCAAATCGCTAACGGAATGACTGAAAAATCTGTAACGGCAATTGAATTGGCTACAATGGGAAATCATAGTAGTCACAAACCACAGTTGGGTCACCTGCTACTGTACTCCCTTCCACTGGGATGCTGTTATGTTCAGCTCATAACTGTATCATCAGGTGTTAAAAGCAAGACTGTGAAAACAGTCTGGAAATCCCCTCACTCTCCCTTTCTCTCTCTGCCGGTCTCGCTCACTCTCTCACTCCTCTCTTTCTCCAGTTAATGTCACCTCTCCCGGCTATTACTGACAGCTTCTATGACACCTACCACCTATTGACAGTAATAAGCATCCTCAACCACTGAGAACTGACCGACACCGGTAGTTTGGACAGTAAAGTAGAGCACAGTAGATAACAGTAAAGGAAAAAGGGAAAGGGGGATACCTAGTCAGTTGTACAACTGAATGCATTCAACTGAAATGCGTCTTCTACATTTAAGCCAAACCCTCTGAATCAGAGAGGTGTGGGGGGCTGCCATAATCGACATCCACATCACCGGCATTACATTACAGTACAGAACAGCACAGTAAAGAAAAGTAGAGTACTGCACAGTAGAGTTCAGTACAGTACAGTAGAGCATACTAAAGTAGAGTACAGTATAAATTACTGAAATGTACTTTATTGTACTGTACTCTACTGAACATATTTACTTTACTGTACTCTACTGTACTGAACTGTACTGTGCTCTACTGTGCTGTACTGTGATGCCCAACTTGTAACGTAGACATCTATGATTGTTTCAGATCTGGTCAGGTCCAGACCAACCAAATGTAGTCTTGTTTGGGGCGCAGCTCATTACAACACCAGCCAGCGTGTAGAACAGTATCCAAATATGAAAAAGGAAATAGCATATTTCTACCTTTATGTACCTATTCAGGATACATCACCTTAATGATATTCATATCCATCATTTTCAATTTCTGTATAGGACAGATCAGGGACCCATGATTTAATTCCTTCACTGTAATTCCGTTACCAGAAGCAAATCCACTTCACCTACTGTAGTTCAATAACCAAATAAAAATGTTCAAACTCAAGGTGTCATGTCATAGCTGACACCCCATTCTTTCAGCACCTTTGAATCTTAATTCTGAGCAGATATTTAAGAATTTTTGGAAAACGTGTTCACATAAAAAACAACCTTTATTTAACTAGGCAAGTCAGTTAAGAAAAAAATCGTATTTACAAGGATGGCCTACACTGGCCTAACCCGGACAACGCTGGGCCAATTGTGCGCCGCCCTATGGGACTCCCAATCACAGCCAGTTGTGGTACAGCCTGGATTCAAACCAGGGTGTATGTAATAACACCTCTAGCACTGAGATGCAGTGCCTTAGACCGCTGCGCCACTCGGGAGCCCAGGAGCTTGGGAATATAAGGTCAGACCAATACAATACAGTGGAGGAGAGTGGGGTAAGTCATGCCAAGGGTTAGTTGAGCCAAGTGGTGTAGTGGAGGGTATACGGAGGTATACGCTGTATACCCACTTATTTTTCAGTAGGCATTGTGTATACTCACTACTTAATCCCCACGATGCGTATTGAAGTAGTGTAGTGGAGGTATACAATGTATCAATTAAGAAAGCTGATGGAACAGATCAAAATGTTTAGCTTAAAATGTTGATCAACTATTATTTTCTTCACATTTTAAGTGCAGCAATGTGCACACGGCGGTAGGCCTATGCCTGAATGTTCCAAAATGCAATTAGCAAGAAAACATCTTCTCAAAAGCACTCCTCACTTGTGAGCTGATTCATAGACAGAGATTTAAAAATAAAAGTTAGAAATTTAGAAAGAGGGGAGATCTTAAGATGCAAAAACTATCACAAGTTGCTAATATTACCTTTGGCTGCTGGACAATGAAAGAAAGTTAGAAGAAAAACAATAGACCAGGATAACGCATAATGAGGAAGTCTTTATAAAATAATTGCCTCCATGTTTCTAAGGTGGGATTTTGTCTATAGGGTACTTTGAAGCAAGGTAAGACATGCCTCATAATATGAAGTAAAACATCCAGCTTTCAAACAAATAAGGAATAGGAAAAATATTGTGATGCTAATGATAGGCCTAACAGTCTTCTGTTAAATGTAGCCTATGTCTATCTGGGAGAATGATATCATAATTATTTGCATAAATCCAGTGGCCATTTTATTTGCTAACTCCCTGTTACACACACAAAAAGAACAGTGCTACAGTTGAAGTCGGAAGTTTACCTGTACCTTAGCTAAATACATTTAAACTCAGTTTTTCACAGTTCCTGACATTTAATACTAGTAAAAATGCCCTGTCTTAGGTCAGTTAGGATCACCACTTTATGATGTACTTCAGTTTTTATTTTGTTCATCACCTTCCCAGTGGGTCAGAAGTTTACATACACTCAATTCGTATTTGGTAGCATTGCCTTTAAATGGTTTAACTTGGGTCAAACATTTCAGGTAGCCTTCCACATGCTTCCCACAAAAGTTGGGTGAATTTTGTCCCATTCCTCTTGACAGAGCTGGTGTAACTGAGTCAGGTTTGTAGGCCTCCTTGCTCGCACATGCTTTTTTAGTTCCGCCCACAAATGTTCTGTAGGATTGAGGTCAGGGCTTCGTGATGGCGACTCCAATAGCTTGACTTTGTTGTCCTTAAGCCATTTTGCCACAACTTTGGAAGTATGCTTGGGGTCATTGTCCATTTGGAAGACCCATTTGCGACCAAGCTTTACCTTCCTGACTGATGTCTTGAGATGTTGCTTCAATATATCCACATACATTTTCTTTCCTTATGAAGCCATCTGTTTCGTGAAGTGCACCAGTCCCTCCTGCAGAAAAGCACCCCCACAACATGATGCTGCCACCCCCACAACATGAAGCTGCCACCCTCGTGCTTCACGGTTGCGATGGTGTTCTTCGGCTTGCAAGCATCCCTCTTTCTCCTCCAAACATAATGATGGTCATTATGGCAAAACAGTTCTATTTTTGTTTCATCAGACCAGAGGACATTTCTCCAAAAAGTACTGTCTTTGTCCCCATGTGCAGTTGCAAACCGTAGTCTGCCTTTTTAATGGCGGTTTTGGAGCAGTGGCTTCTTCCTTGCTGAGCAGCCTTTCAGGTTATGTCGGTATAGGACTCGTTTTACTGTGGATATAGATACATTTGTACCTGTTTCCTCCAGCATCTTCACAAGGTCCTTTGATGTTGTTCTGGGATTGATTTGCACTTTTTGCACCAAAGTACGTTCATCTCTAGGAGACAGAATGTGTCTCCTTCCTGAGCGGAATGACGTCTGCGTGGTCCCATGGTGTTTATACTTGCGTACTATTGTTTGTACAGATGAACGTGGTACCGTCAGGCGTTTGGAAATTGCTCCCAAGGATGAACCAGACTTGTGGAGGTCTACAAATTTTTTTATGAGGTCTTGGCTGATTTATTTTGATTTTCGCACGAGGTTAAGCAAAGAGGCACTGAGTTTGAAGGTAGGACTTAAAATACATCCACAGGTACACCTCTAATTGACTCAAATGAGCCTATCAGAAGCTTCTAAAGGCATGACATCATTTTCTGGAATTTTCCAAGCTGTTTAAAGGCACAGTCAACCTAGTGTATGTAAACTTCTATCCCACTGGAGTGAAATAATCTGTCTGTAAACAATTGTTGAAAAAATTACTTGTGTCATGCACAAAGTAGATGTCCTAACCGACTTGCCAGACCTATAGTTTGTTAACAAGAAATGTGTGGAGTGTTTGAAAAATGAGTTTTAATGACTCCAACCTAAATGTATGCAAACTTCCGACTTCAACTGTAGATGCCTGCAAACTTGAATTAAAGGGTAACTACACAAAACTTCTTTGATTTTTCCCAGACCTTAAAAGTGGTCTTCTGATATGGTTTACGCATTATTTTGAATTTAGAACATCCAATTTTGTTGTTTTTCTATTTAAAAAGTTTGACTTTCAAGCAACCTGAAGAAGACTCAGTTGGCAGCTTAATTCATCTTTCAAGAATAGGCCTACTATTAGTACAGCTTAGGTTGGCCTGACTGTGAAAGACAAATACGGGATTCATCATTTTAGGTAATTCAGAGTGTATGTTACTGTTTGTCATGTTATTTTTCACGCAGTGCCTTTGTTTGGGAAATGTTTTCAAATTAGAGTATACCCACTTCTCCAGGCACCACTACACACTGGTTGAGCTACCCTTTGTTTCTAGTTAACCATAAATAAAATGTATCATGTGGCCAAATATTTAGGAAGAGGTCATCATTTCAGAGGTCATCTGTGAAGCAAGAAACCACATGGAAGATGTGGTTAGCAAGTTAGGTCCAAAAAACAGATTTTCACCCAGTCAAATGAAGGTGTCTTATCGGTTTCATGATATTTGCATCCAAACCGATGTAGATCATTTTACGACTGTTTGATACACTGAACAAAATTATAAACGCAACATGCAACATTTTTAATTTTTACACAGTTACAGTTCATATAAGGAAATCAGTTAATTGAAATAAATTCATTTGGCCCTAATTTATGGATTTCACATGACTGAGCAGGGGCACAGCCATGGGTGGGCCTGGGAGGGCATAGGGAGCCAGGCCCAGCCAATCAGAATGAGTTTTCCCCCACAAAGGGCTATCTTAAAGACAGAAATACTTCTCCCGTAGGTGAGAAGCTGGATGTGGAGGTTACACGTGGTCTGCGGTTGTGAGGCCAGTTGGTCATACTGCCAAATTCTCTAAAATGACGTTGGAGGCAGCTTATGGTAGAGAAATTAACATTCAGTTCTCTGGCAATAGCTCCGGTGGACATTCCTGCAGTCAACATGCCAACATGCACGCTCCCTCAAAACTTGAGACACCTGTGGCATTGTGTTATGTGACAAAACTGCACATTTTAGAGTGGCCTTTTATTGTCCCCTGCACAAGCTGCGCCTGTGTAATGATCATGCTGTTGAAACAGCTTCTTGATATGCCACACCTGGCAGGTGGATGGATTTTCTTGGCAAAGGAGAAATGCTTGGTGTGACATCCATTTAAATGTAAGACTGACAGATTTTTAAAAAAATGTAGGGTTGTGTAATCATTGCATAGGTATCCATCCAACTTATCTGAGAACAGGGATTGTTCCTATTTAAGAGTGAATGAAGCTAATGGAATAACTAATGGAATATTCCTTATGGAGGCCTCCTCAATCAGTTCTGTGCATGTAGTATTTGTTGTTGAGTGTCTCTCTTTCTGTGTGCTGGATAGTGGGAAAGGGAGTGAGAGATTCAGAGAGAGAGAGAGCGAGAGAGAGAGAGAGAGAGAGAGGGGAGACTTGGATAGAGGGAGAGAAAAAGGGATGCCTGTGCACTAATTAGAGAGAGAGAGAGAGAGAGAGAGAGAGAGTAGTAGTCTGTTCCTCTGAGAGGCTGTTGGCATAATTAGGACCAGTCGGCTTGTTCCAGTAAGACTGAGTTAGTCAGAACAAGCCTCCCATGGGGCAACTCCACTACACTCTAATTTTACCTGCAGAAAAGAAGGAACGCTGTGCCAACACCTGCTGTGGAGTAGGCCCCTGGGTGTTCTATTAAGTGTTGATTATGTTTGTTAATGGTTGCGAGTGGCAAAAAGTCAAAAGCTGGGGTTGTTAAAATGGATGCGCTAATAACGATGTACATCCATCACATTGGTTCAACTTCTTGCTGCAGGAGGACAGACGCATGGTCAATGTGATGAACCAATGTGTCCTGTTGTTCTATGTGATTTTCCTGATCACATTATAAGTAGGTATTAGGGATGCAAAGCTGGTAAGCTCTTCATTTGGCTTAAAAGTCCCCCCCCACTTGTTTTTTCATAATATCCTTTCCGAACATTATCAGGTGGGTATCAATGCCGTGTTTGCACTATGACCTGTAGCAATGGTATCAACAAAAAAAGGTCTGATTAATTAATGATCTAGGTCCAAATGCAAACCAACAAACAGCTAGAGATTGGAAGAGGAGCCAGTTTAGTAATTTATCTAAGTGTAAAAAAATTAAATATGTTGTTGGCATAATTAGGACCAGTCGGCTTGTTCCAGTAAGAGTGGAATGTTTTAGTAGTACGGCATCCCTGGAGCAAATTAGGTCTAAGTGCCTTGGCCAAGGGCACATCGACAGACTTTTTACCTTGTCAGCTTGGGTATTCAAACCATGCCTACTAATAAATGGTGTGCATGATACTGTACATGCAATGAATCCCAATGCCTTATAATCCCAGCTAGCACATTTGGTTCCTTGGAAGTTGTTGGAATGTACGTTTTTGGTTTCCCATTGATCTGGGAACAAAGCCGTAAGTGTCCTGACCGGAACTTTCAGCCTGTTGTTTATTAAATGTTTATTTTTAGGTTACACAGAGGTTTTACCCGGGTTCCTTGTAAGTTTTCCTAGGGGGTATTATTAACTCTCTGAGAAAGGAAATGGTTTTTGAATAATTCCTTAAAACTTCTTTCAATAAGTCTTTTAATAACAGTGCTAGCTTATTTTGGGTTCACTTTTTTGAACTCCAGGAACAGATAGGGAACATGGAAATTCGTTTCCTTAGGCATTACTCATGATAACACATTACAATATTTATTGTGACACAGCATCAGTGAGATTTGAACGTAAAATCATCTGTTCTCTATCCATGGAATTAGTCCACTGCAACACCAGGATGGAGCTAGCATACAATGTTTTTTTAAGCATACGAAGCTGTTAATTTTAGTCTATTCCAACAGAACCCATTTCAGCACTCATTAAGATCCGATGTGGCCAATTAGTGGGCGAGGCAACACACCAGAACACACTTAACAAAATAGAGGATAGAGAGAGTTTTGTTGCTGCTGAAAACGGAATGTATATGTTTTTAAATAACATTATTAGAACGTTCTCCAAACTTTACAAATGTTTTCTTGTGGTTTAAATGGAAAGTTCTTAAGGTTCTCAGAACAATTTGAGAACATAACTTTAAATAGAACCATGATGAAAATTGTAGGAAACGTTATGTTGAAGTACTGAAATTCCCACAGTTAAATGTTGTTTGTTAACGTTCTTGGAACAATTTAAGAACATGAAAACTGTAGGAAACGTTATGCTGAAATACTGAAATTCCCACAGAAGAACTTTGTTTCTTAACTTTCTCTGAACTATTTGAGAACATTATCAATGTCAAACCATTTGGAGAACTTTCCTAGAACATTACCAAAATGTAAATCAAATGTAACCATGTTTGAACTTTTAGGAAACATCCGGTAAAGTAATGAAATAAAGTTCCATAATTGTGCTGAGAATGTTGCAAAGCCAAGAAACTATCCTGCACCATTCCCAGAAAGTTGTAGGAAGGTTGCAAAATAACCATAGGGCAACCACACTCTCATCAAGCTCTAAGAAACATATGGTGCTCAGAACATTATGTGCTAGCTGGGATGTGTGTTATATTTAGTATCAGTCTCTTTCGGAAATCCATTGAGTTTATCGATCCCGTTGGTTGGTAGGTAGGAGATGGACCTGATAGACTGTTGTGCCGCCCTCTTATACGGACGGGTCTGCGCCTCTTGCCCTGTTCCTGGTCTGTCAGGAATGCCTGATTATTGTGTGTACTATATTTAGCTAGCAGATATAATTGCCTGTGCGAGGTGATGATAGCTCGCGTCCAATGGAGTCACTAGAGATGGGCGCAGGCAGCGCGACAGCGAGATCAAATCTGTGTCGCATTCTTCCTCATTGAGACTTAATGATGAGATTCATTCACAATGGACAGAGAGAAACATTACAGTGTATGGCAGAGCTGAGCTGAAGCCATCTTTTTCTCACTGCATTGCTATAATGAAGTGGTGTGGCAGGAGAGAGAGAGAGAGGAGAGAGGAGAGGAGAGAGAGAGAGAATAAAAGAGAATGGAAGAAAGAGAGAGAGGCCCTCTTTGTCTTTGTTTTGTCCGGCTATTTAGTTTCAGGTTGGCCACAAGCCATCCTGTTGAGTGGTAAGAAAAACAAACAGAGGAAATAAAGTATGATTTTGGAAATGCTATTAGAGGCAACCGTGCTGTGCTTAGTTGACTCTGTTTTATCTGAACAACAGCAGGACAACTTAGTAAGGTTGTTAACACTGCAAACACAGGAAAGAGAACATCAAGCATATTTTTTTATAGAACAGTAGACAGTAGTGAATAAACACTGTCTGGAGCTGCACTTACTGGCATAACCGGGGCCATTTGTGTGTGTGTGGTGGTGGTGGTGGTGGGGGGGGGGGGGTCATAATATGTTGAGGATAACACTTTTAAAGGGGTTTAGGGTCCAACTCTCTCAATTGAATTTACTGAACTGTATGGTAGGTACCCAGTAATCATATGGCAAACATGCATCTTACTTTCTTGATTCCTTTCCTTCATAAACAGTGTAACCATGATGCCTGAAGTCAATATGATCTTTGGTGGGATTTCCTAAATTGCACAGGTCTGAAAATACACAGAAGACTGGCTCTGTAAAGTCTAGCGCACTATAGAAGAAAACCGGCTGCTGATGAATTGGACCTCTTCACTCTTACTGTAGATGACCATTTTCTAAAAGCTCCACATAGGGAGGTTCTAAAAACATAATAACTGTCATACTTTGGCTCGTTGAGTATCAATGATTTAATGAAGAGCCACGATAATCGGAAGGCCCATGAAATCAGAATGTTTGATTTTGGCATTTTATCTGAAATAACAAGTCAATAATGGTAATATTGTCAGAAAATAGGAAGACACTTTGTTTACTGATTGGCCTTCTCTCTCCAATGCTGTAGTTAGGCGCTCACTGAAAATAAAGCACCAGGGACCGTATGCATAAAGTGTCTCAGAGTAGGATTGGTGATCTAGGATCTGTCTATGAAATATTATTCATTGTGATCTAAAAGACAAAACTGATCCTAGATCAGCAATCTTTCTCTGAGATGCTTTGTAGATACTGGCCCAGGTCTCCCCTACGAATATAAATTAAATCACTATGATCTAAAAGGGAAAACTGATCCTAGATCAGCACTCCTATACCAAGACACTGTTTGAATATGCATGGTAAAACTAACCTGTCTCACGACGGTCTAAACCCAGCTCACGTTCCCTATTAGTGGGTGAACAATCCAACGCTTGGTGAATTCTGCTTCACAATGATAGGAAGAGCCGACATCGAAGGATCAAAAAGCGACATCGCTATGAACGCTTGGCCCAAGTAGCTCTTGTCGTAAACAGGAGCAAATGTTTGTGGTCCCACAGGTCATGTGATATCAAGTGAAACTGAATGAAGACAACAGAGCCAACAGAGAGATCGTCGTCATGTTTTATTAAATGAGATAACGCGGGCTAATCTCTGGCTCAGGTTACACAGTGCTTTGTGGGTAATTAGAGATCATGTTGTACGCCTAGCTTGCTGAAAAATGACACCCCTCTCCTCCCTAATCTCGTTCCCCCTTCTCTCTCATCCACCTCCGTCCGCTTTTCATTGAACGGCATGCTTCCCATAAACTGGCACCATCTGAGACCAAAAACAAACAAACAACCTACCTGTAGGCGCTTCAAACGTAGCGGCTGTACAGTGTACGATATGAGTCAATTGCAAGAAGATATTTGCAAATTTGCCTACGTGCACAAAATTCAACTAGAGGAAGTTGCAGTAGAACACTTGCGGTTTGTTTTGTGTAACTTGTTAGATGAATGACTGCGTTCTGGCAAATGCCCAGCGTTCACTCTTACCCAAACAATGGCACTTGATACAGTGTGCCCTTGGTTTTCACATAGGACATCAGACCACTGTTGTTTTCTTACCAAAATGCTGACTTGTCATTTATAGTACAAAGCACACTAGGGAAATTCTCAAAACGCTCACCTAAAATAATGACCAACACACAGTATTCCTAATGCATTATATATTCACGAGTACATGGGCCTAGCTATCTCTTTTTTCTCCTTGTCAAATCTGTAGAAAGTTATTAGAAACCTGTCATGTTAAGGACCACAGGGGGCTATTCTATTAGAGCAGGTGTTACAATAGAGTTGATATGATTCCCAGGTTGCCCAATTAGAACTGTACATTTCAGACAATTTATGGTGCTAATACACACACACACACACACACAATAGTGCTGCAAGGCACTCCATTTCCTCTCCCCTGCTCTGACAACATAGGAATATATAATGGGATGTGATGGAGTCATGTGACCACTCATGGCTACTAGGCTATGTGCCTCTATTACTTGCTTGAAGATAAGATTAGTCAAATATTACATAAACTGGGCAAAATAATAATACCTAATGTTATCTAACATTGTAGGAACCTTCAATGTTTTCTGGGCTTGCTACCTAACCTTGTTGTTTCCCATTCCCAAACTGTGAATGGACACTTGACGATGCAGCGTCGCCAAGTATTCTCAGTGTGACCCGGTGTGGTTCCATTGATGATGCAGCGTCGCCAAGTATTCTCAGTGTGACCCGGTGTGGTTCCATTGATGATGCAGCGTCGCCAAGTATTCTCAGTGTGACCCGGTGTGGTTCCATTGATGATGCAGCGTCGCCAAGTATTCTCAGTGTGACCCAGTGCAGTGCCACTGACTGTGTGATTTCCACATGAGACTGTAATTAAGTCATCTCAGATCCTTGAGCACACGAGTCGTGCACTGAGCTGGGACCAATCTGGTGCTAATTGTCTTGAGTTTTAATTTATAATGGAATAAGGACCAGAGGGAACAGAGCTTAATGATGTGCAGTCTGCGTTTGTGGGTCTTCATTTCACTCTTCTGTGTTCTTATCTGTTTAACTGCTCCAGAGCTTAAGATCGACTGACTCCATATCAGTACTTTAAGGCGTTTACTTTCATTACTACTTCATCATCCGTCTTAATTCCACACAAAAAAACAGACTATTTTATTAGACTTCTGGATTCTTTTAAATAGGTGAATTTGTTGTGTTCAAGAACTTGTATTCCATTATCAGTGATAGACTGATAGTAACTGTGTTCCTTTCAATATAATGCTTTTTAGTTGTTCCAAAGCTAATTTCTTTGTTGTCTTAGTTGTTGTGCTTTTCATCTGTGTTGAATCATTTCATTTGCTACAGTAGTAATGAGGGTACAGGGCGAGGAAGGTGGCCTGCCCCACCTTGGTAATTGAATGGCAGGGGAAACACTTTTAAAAGTCAAATGTGCAATGTTGAATGATCTGGGCCATAACCGAAGCCTACTTTATTTCATTAAGCAGACACTCCAGTGTGTAATAATTTAAAAAGCCAAATGTTGTATTTTCTCTCCATTTGATATGAATATAACTTCAGTTTTCATAAGGTAATAATGAAAGAGGTAGAACAAACAATAGCAAGCTATAAAATCTAACGAGTAGTTTGAACAAACCTTACAGTTGAGAAACGTTTAGTCTTTTATAAAAATAAATGATCCATGCATCCCTCTTCCTTGCCGTTGCGAACTTAATTGCCAAATGCCAAATAATGCAAATTAAAATAGCCTATCAATAGAGCATTAAGAGAAGTTAAAGTTATGAAGAGTATTTCACACATTTTTTAAAAAGTGTTTAATGTCCTAAAGTTTCAGCTTACAAATGGGAACAATTATAAAAGTCAGAGTCTAGTAGGTGATTCTCTATCACACAATAACCTAGCCAGAAATGTGTTGGTGTGTGGACCTGCTGAAAGTTGGGTGGAACGAAATTGAAGCACTCAAATCATTATTCAACCAATCAATCACATATATTTATAAAGCCCTTCTTACATCAGCTGATGTCACAAAGTGCTGTACAGAAACCCTGCCTAAAACCCCAAACAGCAAGCAATGCAGGTGTAGAAGCACGGTGGCTAGGAAAAACTCCCTAGAAAGGCCAGAACTTAGGAAGAAACCTAGAGAGGAACCAGTTTATGAGGGGTGGCCAGTCCTCTTCTGGCTGTGCCGGGTAGAGATTATAACAGAACATGGTCAAGATGTTCAAATGTGCATAGATGACCAGCAGGGTCAAATAATAATAATCACAGTGGTTGTCGAGGGTGCAACAGGTCAGCACCTCAGGAGTAAATGTCAGTTGGTTTTTCATAGCCGGTGAAAACAGCAGGTCTGGGACAAGGTAGCACGTCCGATGAACAGGTCAGGGTTCCATAGCCGCAGGCAGAACAGTTGAAACTGCAGCACCACGGCCAGGTGGACTGGGGACAGCAAGGAGTCATCAGGCCAGGTAGTCCTGAGGCATGGTCCTAGGGCTCAGGTCCTCCGTGAGAGAGAAAGAAAGAAAGAGGGAAAGAAAGAAAGAAAGAAAGAGAGAAAAAGAGAGAAAGAGAGAGAGAATTAGAGAGATCATACTTACATTCACACAGGACACCAGATAAGACAGGAGAAATACTCCAGATATAACAGACTGACCATTGCCCCCCGACACATAAACTACTGCAGCATAAATACTGGAGGCTGAGACAGGAGGGGTCGGAAGACACTGTGGTGGGTGGGGGTCCAACGATACCCCGGACAGAGCCAAACAGGCAGGATATAACCCCCACCCACTTTGCCAAAGCACAGCCCCCACACAACTAGAGGGATATCTTCAACCACCAACTTACCACAAAGATCTCGGCCACGGCACAACCCAAAGGGGGGTGCCAACCCAGACACGTCAGTGACTCAACCCACTCAAGATCACGTCAGTGACTCAACCCACACACCCTTCCTAGGGACGGCATGGAAGATTTTATTTATTTATTTAAATAGGCAAGTCAGTTAATAACAAGTTCTAGGAACTTCTGTTCTGCCCCCTGTTCAGGGGCAGAACGACAGATTTGTACCTTGTCAGCTCAGGGGTTTGAACTTGCAACCTTCCGGGTAACTAGTCCAACACTCTAACCTCTAGGCTACCCTGCCACCCCAAAATCACCAGTAAGCCAGTGACTCAGCCCCTGTAATAGGGTTAAAGGTAGAGAATACCAGTGGAGAGAGGGGAACCGGCCAGGCAGAGACAGCATGGGCGGTTCGTTGCGCCAGTGCCTTTCCGTTCACCTTCACACTCCTGGGCCAGAATACACTCAATCATAGGACCTACTGAAGAGATGAGTCTTCAATAAAGACTTAAAGGTTGAGACCGAGTCTGCGTCCCTCACATGGATAAGCAGATCATTCCATAAAAATGGAGCTCTATAGGAGAAAGGCCTGCCTCCAGCTGTTTGCTTAGAAATTCTAGGGACAGTAAGGAGGCCTGCGTCTTGTGACCATAGCGTACGTGTAGGTATGTACGGCAGGACCAAATTGGAAAGATAGGTAGGAGAAAGCCCATGTAATGTGTAGGTTAGCAGTAAAACCTTGAAATCAGCCCTTGCCTTAACAGGAAGGCAGTGTAGAGAGGCTAGCACGGGAGTAATATGATCAAATTTTTGTGTTCTAGTCAAGATTCGAGCAGCCGTGTTTAGCAACGACTGAAGTTTATTTAGTGCTTTATCCGGGTAGCTGGAAAGTAGAGAATTGCAGTAGTCTAACCTAGAAGTGGCAAAAGCATGGATACATTTTTCTGCATAATTTTTGGACAGAGTGTTTCAGATTTTTGCAATGTTACGTAGATGGAAAAAAACTGTTTTATTTGAGACGACTGTACAACCATCAAGATTAATTGTCAGATTCAACAGAAGATCTCTTTGTTACTTGGAACCTAGAACAAGCATCTCTGTTTTGTCCGAGTTTAAAAGCTGAACATTGCCGCCATCCACTTCCTTATGTCTGAAACACAGGCTTCCAGGGAGGGCAATTTGGGGCTTCACCATGTTTCATCGAAATGTACAGCTGTGTTTCATCCGCATAGCAGTAAAAGTTAGCATTATGTTTCTGAATGACATCACCAAGAGGTAAAATATATAGTGAAAACAATAGTGGTCCTAAAACGGAGCCTTGAGGAACTCCAAAATGGAAGGTTCATTTGTCAGAGGACAAACCATCCACAGAGACAAATTGATATCCTTCCGACAGATAAGATCTAAACCAGGCCAGAACTTGTCCGTGTAGACCAATTTGGATTTCCAATCTCTCCAAAAGAAAGTGGTGATCGATGGTATCAAAAGCAGCACTAAGATCTAGGAGCACGAGGACAGATGCAGAGCCTCGGCCTGACGCCATTAAAAGGTAATTTACCACCTTCACAAGTGCAGTCTCAGTTCTATGATGGGGTCTAAAACCAGACTGAAGCGTTTCGTATATATTTTTTGTCTTCAGGAAGGCAGTGGGTTGCCGCGCAACAGCTTTTTGTAAAATATTTGAGAGGAATGGGAGATTCGAATATAGGCCGATTAGTTTTTTATATTTTCATATATTTTCTGGGTCAAGGTTTGGCTTTTCAAGAGAGGCTTTATTACTGCCATTATTACATGATCATTAAAAGCATATAGGCCACCTTACTACTGCGCTATGTACCAAACAATAATTTATTTACAATGTCAATTCAAGGCTCCTCTGTAGGCTGTGAGTCTACACAATACACAATACAGTAAGGCTAGAACTAGATCATAATGCCATGCATGACATTGCACAGTTCATAATAGGGTCAGCAGCCTCTCAGTTTTACTGGATCCTGTCCATGATATCAGTGGAACTAATTGCAGTGTACACATACAGTATAGTCATAAATATTAAATTAAGAATAGTCTGATGTGTGACAATATTATCAATAGCCTATATTCATTGTCAAATGATGAATGAAGATACTGATGAACAGTGTGTGTTTGAGGCAGGGAACAGAGCCATGTTTTTTTTCTATTTTTTTTCTAAATCGTCATATAAAGTTCCATGCAGTCCAGAGCTTTTGAATTGTATAGACCAGGGACAGGCAATTTAAAGGATTGACTCGGCCTATACTGTGTGTTATATTTCTTCATGATGCCAAACACACCGATAGTTTTGCCCCACCAAATGAATTTGTCCACAAGGACTAGTGAATGTACTGTCATTTACTGTGTGCTCTTGAGTCAAGTTTTTGCAACTGACTCAAGGCCCTTCCTCTTATTGTTTCGATATGTCAGAGGCATTGTTTGAATGAGGTCATCCATTACCGATTTGGCCTGAGGCCAGGTTGACTTCAGCTGATTTAATTGAATCTACAACATGACTCAAACTCAAACAAGCAGAGATTGCTCCGCCATGATATCCTCATTATTCCACATTAAGGACTCATTTCAGATTGGATTGTGACTCGGCTGCTTGACGAACAAGGGGAAGAGACCAAATCAAATAAGTGGGGTGGACTCATTTTAGAGAAATACTCTGGAAAATGGCTGGAAATATATTCCTAAAACATGGACATGATAGAAAAAGGGGGCTTGTGCTTTCCTGGGGGTTTATACAAGTCAGAAGTGGATCATGCATTTCTGTCAAATAATTTCAAGTCAATATCTTTTGTGTGACCATTTATACTGTAGTATTGTGAATATAACCAACATTGTTTGTGAAAGCATTGGCAGTGCAGGGAAGCTGAAACATGTGAATCAATCCTAAGATATGATGTGTGATGTGTGATGTCATCTGAAAACAGAAGTAAACAAAGGAAAGGCATTCAGACACCTCTACTAACGATACATCACACAAAGGTTGCATTGATATCGCATAACGTAATCTACTTTCTGACATTCCATATAAAGCCTATACAACAGTCCACTCTGCAAAGCAATACATCAGTGATCGTCTGCATCAACACATTTCTCAATTAACCATACATTCTTTGAAAGGCATTGCCTGCTTGGCAAGAAACTTGCAGGGAAACATGTGGTTGGTTCCGAACTGCCAGTGGCTCACACAATAGGAAAGGAAATGTTGAGACTGTGAGGGCTGCAGAGAGGAGATAGGGCAATGTTTGCTCAGGGCTAGGTATCGGGCACAAAAACAAACATGGATGCCCTTAATGAGCCTGTTTGCCTGCCAAAGGTAAAGACAGCTGCTCTCTCTCTCTCTCTCTCTCTCTCTCTCTCTCATTTATATATATATATATATATACACAACTGAACAGCCTCACTGTTTCAAAGAGAAGTGGAACATCCCCATAGGGACGGCAGGTAGCCTAGTGTTTAGAGTGCTGGGTCAGCAACCGAAAGGTTGCTGGATCAAATCCCTGAGCTTACAAGGTATTAATCTGTTGTTCTGGACAAGGCAGTTAAATAATGGTTAAAAAACTAAAATAGAAGGTTCACCCTCTCTCTACATCCAGGTGAATTTATAACTGAGGTTAACAGAGATGGATAGTGTGATATGTAAGTGGTTAGCCTATCGACAGGCCACAAAAAGAGGTCTTTGTAAGTACAGGCTTTAAATTGTTTACATGAGTGACTGTGTACTAGCTAAGTGACTGTAGTGTAATATACAGGAGTTGAAAGAAGAGTGAAAACATGCTCATATGTTTCGGAGTTGAGAGGTTGTCAATGCAATAGATATGTATGTGTAGAGATTATAGCGGTCATGCAGAGTTTGCTGTCATATTTGTCTTGCGATCAATGGGAGGTGGTTTTTATGTATCTGAAAATTCTGGTTAATTCCCTTTCAAAATCATCAAGTGACTTCTTCTTGACTGGCAACAATCACAGCCAGAAAATGTTAGGAATTTATTCTGAAATGATCATTGAAATAATCAGGAACTAGATTCCTATTAAATTTTTTATTTAGATTTCAATGATGAAATAAATACATTTTTGCTGTTTTCACTAATGGCAAATTGACTGCATCTTGTTGTTATATTTCCCCCCCTTTTTTTATTAATAAATGTGTCATCATATCCCCCATTTGCACAAAATACTAGTTGCCTGCTTGCAAACCAATACTTCAACCACCAGAAATTGAGCACAGTCTAAAGTTTGAGGGAAGTTAAGCACATTCTCACTTTATGTAACATTTTTATAAATGCCAACTTTTATGTGGAAACTGGCGTATGCACGTTTTAGGGTTTATTTTGTACGTACACCACGTTTATAAGCTAGCCATGCTCCACATTGCACTTTTATAACCGGCAGGTAGCCTTGTGGTTAGAGCATTGGACTAGTAACCAAAAGGTTGAACAATCGAATCCCCGAGCTGAGAAGGTCAAATCTGTAATCTGTCATTCTGCCCCTGAACAAGGCAGTTAACCCACTGTTCCTCAGCCTTCATTGAAAATAAGATTTTTTTCTAAACTGACTTGCCTAGTTAAATAAAGGTACAATTTAGGCACATGAGAATTTAACATGCTTCATTTCCTCTCATGTTCATGGTTAGTTTTGATTACCCTCTTGTTGGGAAATATCAACCCATTTCATATAGACACTTACATGTGGTTCCGAGAAAAAAAAGAAGCTTTCTAGTTGAATATTAACTCAAATTTGAAGAAATACACCCATAGCACATATTTTACACTAACCTCTGTTTATGCCATTGGCTTTGTACAGTGTGAGTGTAGTGTGAGTGTACATTAGCCTATATTAGTCAAGCCTGGTCATGTTAGGATGGCTTTATGCAAAATTAGTTTTGCTAAATTTTCTCCTCGTGATGCTGAATGTAGTGTAATCTGTAGACACTTCCAGTTCCCCCATTTTCATGTCTGATAAGAATCTAAATGTCTGAGATGGAACTGTTGAATGGCTCCAAGGAGGAGTCTGAACACATTAGACATATTAGAACTTCCATGGTCACTCAGCATTCTAGAGGCATTGGTCAAATCAAATCAAAGTTTATTTGTCACGTGCCCCGAATACAACAGGTGTAAACCTTACAGTGAAATTCTTACTTACAGGCTCTAACCGATGGTTTCCAAAATAATGTATGTGTGTGTTTGTAGGTAAGCAAAGAAATAAAACAACAGTAGAAAGACATTTGAAAAAAGAGTAGCAAGGCTACATACAGACACCTGTTAGTCAGGCTTATTGAGGTAGTATGTACATGTAGGTATCATTAAAATGGGTGAGTGGTTTCCTGTTTGCTTATGTCCTTATACAGCTGACTGAGTGCGGTCTTAGTGTCTATTATGTCTGTTATGTCTATTTCACGTATCACTTGTGATCGGTTGTTATTAAAAAACTAGGTTTTTCATGTTTTGGTGCTTTTGCATTGTTTATCTCACAATGTATATTTCATGTAGTTTATTAAGGGAAGATGGTGGAACAGGAGTGCTATGGAGATCTAGGTGGTATTCATTAGGCAGCAAATTACTAAAACAGGATGGACTATCTGGACTTTAATGCATTTCCTGTTGCTTTCTTGGCTTAAATTAACACAAACTGAGTCACTCTCACACCCTGTTTTCCTTTTGAAACAACGTGAAGTCAAAGGTGCTGAAGGTGAAAAGTGCAATGCACCAAGATGGTTATTTAATAGCCTCGGCTGGTTGTTGATTGGGGAATAAACCATAATAAAGAGAGGCCAATTAGCTTAATAGGATAGGGATTATAATGGCAGAATTAAATGCCTGTGACAGACAGACAATAGGCTGCTTTGTCACTGCCATATACTGACTCGCTTATTAAAATTAATCTGGCCTGATTAAAAATGCAAATGGATTTAAATCATTGACGAGTTTACATGTTTTTATAACGTTTAACTGATTTAATTACACAGAAAATTAAACAGGGACGTGTGATTGAATTTTTCCCTCCGCCGATTGCCACACTCAAATTAATATGTTTCCCCTCTTGCCAAGAAGACAAGGTAATGAGATTATTCCTCTCGAGGAAATGATGGCATGGTTTTATAAGAACTAAGAAGGGTGACATTTTTTAAGAGGGCTTCACTTGCAGGATTTTTTAAAAACTTGATTTTGCTCGTCATGATGCGGCCATCCGATGCATGAGATGTTTCTTGCAGGTGTGTGTGAGTGTGTGTCTGTGTAACATATATGGCATCATTTTATGGCAGGTTAAGATACCTACAGTCATTCAAATGAGTTTTTCTTTCCAAAAAGGTTCCTTTCGTTTGAAAGTTTGTTTCTTAATTCCTTTGTTGTTGTTGTTGTAATGAATTCTTTACAGTCATGTTTTTTTTCCATCATATTTTAAATAACTTGTAGAAAATACACTTTATGACACTATCATGAAGCATTATGACCACCCTGAGTCACTTTACTTGGACTAAGAAAATACACTTAATGACACTGTCAAGAAGCATTATGACCATCATAATACTCTGAGCCAGATAAGTCTATCACGTACATGTCCTTATATCAGTCATTGGTCAAAAAGAGGGTGCTTTGTCCTGCTCCTGAAATCTGCTCCTGCATTTATCCCAGTCATCAGAAACAGAGCATTTGGGGTAGGTGCATGTCTGACATCAATGTGTGTGCAATTATAATGACAATTTTATATGGTCAATAAAAATACAAAATAGAACATGAACATACTGTTGACATGTAAGCTATTGTGTAATGCAATGTTTTGCCCTGTGTGGTAGGTTTTGAAACTCTTATGTAGGTGTCATAGCTAGCCATAAAATAACGCAGTATATGTCACAACAGGTCTAAAGATATGTTTCATGACAGTTATGTCAGCTGTTATGGCATGTTATGACCGCGTTATGACGCTGGGTGTCAAGTAAAGTCTTACCCTGATTGTCTTCCTAGCATCCAACACATATTCTAAACAATTAGTTGCATCTCAGACATTTCAAATAACTGAGCTAATGTTCCAAACGTAGGTCAGATGACGTATTGCCAACAGAATTTCGTCATGACTCTACACTCATTATGTACCAAGTCATTCCAGATGGCTTGTTATAATATTTGCCATTCAGCAGATGCTGTTATTTAAAGTGACTACCATTGAGTGCACATTTTCGAATTGGTGACCACAGCTGGAATCGTATCCATGACCCTGTAGTTTCTAATGCCATGCTTAGCCACACAGGACCACACTTAGATAAGGTATATTTGTTAAATAGATGAATAGTTTCTTTGTTGAAACAATGGTAGGTTTTTACACCTTTCAGCTGCTGTGGTCATTAAGAATTCTAGCATGAGGTGGACATCCTGTCGGGAAGGAAATAGATTTTTGCCGCTTTGTTTGTTCAAGACTGGTGGGCAGCTCTCATTGTTTGTTGTCTTATTCCTGTATTCTTTGCCATGTCGTTGTATTGACATATTAACATGTTTTATGACCTTTCTCGCTTCATTGCTGCTTTGGAACAGTTAGATTTTTTTAAACAAGTTAGACCTGGTAATTGTTTTCCACAATAAAGATACCTTATCTGTGCTGGCATTGATAGTTGTCTGATATGAACCTGATGCCAGACGTGCATGTGCCTATTTTACAAAAAGAATAGCTTTGACTCATGTTCCTAAAAAAAGGACAAAGGCCATGGTAGGTTTAGATATTTGTTTTGAGGCAAATGAGAGGGATAATTTGTGTGCTCTTATTGTAAGCAAAGATCCTCAATATAAGAGATGTAGTCATTTTTTTGTTATAGGATGACTTTAGGACTGAGTGACCAATGTAACCTGTCCTCAGCTCTCAGTGAACATTTAATGTAACTGTAACTAAATGTAACTTTGTGTTGGCAACGTAAGATTGATATCAAAGGATCAAATGTGTGGCGATGCACGTCAGCACATTGTGTTGAAATGGAAAGTGTGAGATTGATCTGTGTGACATTAGTGATCTACAGCAGCATGTGCAATAAGTATGTACAAAGAATGAGTTTACCCGTAGCATATGGTGAGGAGAAATGTGTTAGAAATAGGCTCTTCACTACAAACCGTGTACAGTAATGACAACATTTCACTGACAAACTTTTAAGCAGATTCAGAAGTGGCAATATAGACTTAAGTTTTGCCTTACAGCAAAGTGTCTATTAAAAGTCATAGTAGTAATCTGGCATACGGAGCTAAGATTGCTTGATGTCCCATTTGATATTAAAAGCAGCCCATGGACCTCAAGAATATCTATTGTTGACAGCACAATATAATTTAATGCAGAAATGAAGTAGTTTAGAATGTATTTCCACAATGAGTTTCCACACTCACATAAAGTAGCCATGAGGCTGCAATACAAACATACTTAACAGTTATGTCGTCCTCGTCGTCCCCCACCCCCCTCAACACACACATACACATTTCCCTCAAAGGAAAAAAAACACAATTACTCCATTGTGCCGAGCAGTATATCACATTCTGCACATTTCAGTCCGGGAACAGAGAGGCTGTTGTTTGTGGCATATGGCATCATGATAAATATGGTTGAGAGGAAGAGGGGAGTGGTAGTTCACTGTCAGGGCATAAATTGAACGAACTATAGTGTGGAGATTGGATTAACATATTGTAAACAATGGGTTATTTTCTGGGATACTCCAGTTAGCGTTCTATATTAAATGGGAGTGAACTGTATAAAAAATATAGTGAAGAATATTTGCGATATACAAAATGCCATCCGAGGATTGATTTGATCATTATTTAGTCCATGTGGGTGTGCTGATATGCAGTAGATAGATACAGTATTTCAACAGCAATTCCAAACAGGGTCCTAACATACTTTCTGGCAGTGCGTAAGGAGAGCTATTATGCCTCAATCCATAAACTCAAACTATCTAGTCCACAATGTACTGTATATTGCTGATAGTACAGTTGGGGGCATTCATAACTTTGCCTTTATTGCAGTGCAATTAAAAACGTCCTTCAAAGTGGATGTAACTATAGGTTCATGTAACTGCACCATCAGGGGCATATTTTCAAAATACATTTCCTCCAATGGGTTATTATTAGATGATTAGCAAATTAACTTGGTGTAGGTACAACATAATGCATATGGAGAGGTATAGCTACCAAATGCGTGGTCAGTGGTCGAGACTGAATTGGGTTAGTGCATCTACTGTACCGTGAGCCAACACTGAAATGACAGGAAACTTGTCGGTGACGAGGAAAACCCTGTCAGTAGCATACAGTAGAGCAGAGAGTAAAAATAGGCCACTTGGCAAGAGGTGCAGGAAGTTAGTGGACAGTGGCTCCTACTTGGGGACTTTCTTCTGGGGAGCAAAGAAACTTAACCCTTTGGTGTCTGTGTGGGCTTTCAGTTCAATCTTTCATCTGTGTTATTGTCTTCTACATTTCTCAAGAATGTTGTTCGGTTAATCAAGGCCTAGTGTTAGTCATAACCCCTGTTTTGAAAAAGGTGGCGTACTGTACAATATTGTGTGGGAGTTACCATTTTTGGAAAAGCAACTCTCTTAGCCTGGTCTCCAATGTTTTTGCTGGACCCATTTGAGAGTCATAGTTACTCCAGCCGTTTACTCACACTTAGTTGTTTCCAACTGCTTGATTTCATCTGGCACTCCGAGAAACCTGAGGGCAACAAAAGAGAAGGATTAGTCGGCCGTGAATCGGATGGTAGCGCCCTCTGCATTGTATGGAACTGTATCACCATGTGTAAGCTTTGCCAGTATGTTTATATGTTGAGGCTAGTGGCTAGGCAGGGGGTTGGGGAGGTTGCCCTCCTTTCCCCCATCCGCCCTTCACCAGAGCGAGAGGCCATAGTTCACAAAAAGGTTTGAGGTTGAAACGAAAGCATCCGGGTGCTCCAACACCGCTGTGAGGGGAGACATTGAGCCCCCGCTTGCGCTGGAGCAGTTGACTAGGTACCCGGAGCCGTGCGATAGGGTCCTGGCCGAGACTCAAGCGCTTGATGTTGGAGACCGAGGTGGGAAGACCCGGTTCTCCGGCAACCCCTGATCCCCTTCGGATGCCGTTTCTAACAGGGAAAGGGGGGATGGAGCCGGTGGTGCACGTCCAAGGCGACATGGAGATGTGGGGAACCGAGCACGGGCGAGGGCCGAAGCCACCCTCCCGGCCAAGAACCCAGCGCCCTGAGGGAAATCCTCAGAGAGTCATAGGTACTCCCGCCATTTACCCGCGCTTCATTGGTCTGTTTCGCTTGATGGCCCTCCGATTGCAGTTGTTAGATGGACCTCCGACCTGCAACCATTTTTTACGGTTATATACACTACCGTTCAAAAGTTTGGGGTCACTTAGAAATGTCCTTGTATTTGAAAGAAAATCACATTTTTTGTCCATTAAAATAACTTCAAATTAATCAGAAATACAGTGTAGACATTGTTAATGTTGTAAATGAGTATTGTAGCTGGAAACAGCTGCTTTTTTATGGAATATTTACATAGATAGGTGTACTGAGGCCCATCATCAGCAACCAACACTCCTGTGTTCCAATGGCCCGTTGTGTTAGCTAATCCAAGTTTATAATTTTAAAAGGATAATTGATCATTAGAAAACACTTTTGCAATTATGTTAGCACATCTAAAAACTGGTGTTCGTTCTGATTAAAGAAGCAATACAACAGGCCTTCTTTAGAGAAGTTGAGTATCTGGAGCATCAGCATTTGTGGGTTGTTCTGAGAAATGAAGGCTATTCCATGCTAGAAATTGACAAGAAACTGAAGAACTCGTACAACGCTGTGTACTACTCCCTTCACAGAACAGCACAAACTGCCCCAAACCAGAATAGAAAGAGGAGTGGGAGGCCCTGGGGGCACAACTGAGCAAGAGGACAAGTACATTAGAGTGTTTAGTTTGAGAAACAGACGCCTCACAAGTCCTCAACTGGCAGCTTCATTAAATAGTACCCGCAAAACACCAGTCTCAACGTCAACATTGACGAGAACTCTCCCTGGGGCTCCCGCCAGCTTCTCTGGGATTGATTGCGTTATCGCACTGGACGCCACGCAGGGCCTGTCTCTGCCTCTCCGAATTTGTGGATCTGAACCCGACTGACGGAGGCCATCACCCTCCCTTTCGAACGGCGTTCGCCCATCTCTTAGGACCGACTGACTCATGTGCAACTGCTGTTCACATGGAACCCTTCTCCACTTCGGCCTTCAAAGTTCTCGTTTTAATATTTGCTACTACACCAACGACCATAGCAGTTGGCCATACAGCACAAACAGATCTGGAACCAGGCTATGAACGCTCTCCTATCTGAGTACTGTTTCACGGAGGTCACGGACTGGTCATTACTGAACATGTAATAATGGTCAGACAGGTAGCCCCCAGGGAAAGTAATCACTTGGCCCAGATATAAGTGATGACAAACGATGCATCCTCCTCCACAGATCTTCCCATTCATCTGCACTCCTCATTAATGGGTAATTACCTATAATTAGTGAATCATGTCATGTTAATGAGGATGGTAAGAGCTGCCAGAAGGAGCAGTCCAGGTTTGGAATGATGTGCAAGACGGTGCACGACTCAAATTAAATGAAGCCTGTGTGGGCCACTTGTTTTGCATGCACATCAGGGGCGTTATGTATCAAGTATCTCAAAGTAGGAGTGCTGATCTAGCATCAGGTCTTCCCTGTCCATGTAAACTTATTAATTGTGATCTAAAGGCAAAACTGATCAAGTTTTGGAGCAGTTGACTGATCAAACTAAATCAGCACTCAATCAGCATTTGACCTGCTGACAATGCTGACATTGATCTCCATAGACATATTCTGCATTCTGTTCTACGTAGACACCTAACCTGTCCTTCAGTGCAGATTTTCCATGAAATGTCAGCTAGGCCCAGTAGCTTGCTTCAGTGCTCTGCCTGCCTTACCCTGCATTTGTTGCATCCAACCAGAACTCTAGTGACATCATCACCTTTCCTTACTCTGGCGGGCAAGTGTGAGTTATTATATCAAAGGAGGCTAATGGGAGATGATAGCCGTGTGTGTGTGTGTGCACAGTGACTGTTTAATCTGGCCCAGTAGCGTGCCGTTGGCCTGGCTAATCATAGTCTGTCTGTAGGAGCACGGTGAGCCAGGGGAGCACGCCGTCGCTAACAGTGCCTGACAGACTCATTAGAGAGAGCTGGCACTGAGCTAGCAGACTCCCCGACACACACAGTCACACACATGCACAGACACACACACACACACGCTCCACGTGTGAGAACAAGTTAGCCGGTGACCCCTCACAGTCGCAACCCAAACACGAGCTAGTGCTGGGAGAGCATCTGGGAAAAAAGGAGGCAGGGTGGGAAAAAATGATAAGCAGGAAAGAAGAGAGGAAAGGAGAGGAGGGCGGGGAGGACCAAGTAAGCGAACATCCTGACGCAGCAACTCTCCAATTCAAATAGTTATTTAGACTGTCAAATGACTACTTCAATGGAATCCTGTGGCTTATTACCTACAATATGAAGAATGCCATAACCAGTACAAGTCAAAAGTTTGGACACAACCACTAATTCAAGGGTTTTTCTTTATTTTTTGTTGTAGAATTGTAGAATAATAGTGAATATATCAAAACTATGAAGTCACACATGTGGAATATGGTAGTAACCAAAAAAAGAGTTAAACAAATCACAATATATTTTAGATTTTAGATTATTCTAATAGCCACACGTTGCCTTGATGACAGCTTTGTACACTCTTGGCATTCTCTCAACCAGCATCACCTGAAATGCTTTTCCAACAGTCTTGAAGGAGTTCCCACATATGCTGAGCACTTGTGGCTCATTTTCTTGGTCAAATAGCCTGGAGGTGTGTTGGGTCATTGTCCTGTTGAAAAACATAATGCTGTTGTAGCCATGCTGGTTAAGTGTGCCTTGAATTCTAAATACATCACGGACAGTGTCACCAGCAAAGCACCCCCTCCTTTCCTGTGTTAGTCCTCATGAGAGCCAGTTTCATCATAGTGCTTGATGGTTTTTGCAACTCCACTTGAAGAAACTTTCAAAGTTCTTGAAATTTTCCACATTGAATGACCTTCATGTCTTAAATTAATGATGGACTGTCACTTCTCTTTGCTTATTTGAGCTATTCTTGTCATAATATGGACTTGGTCTGTTACCAAATAGGGCTATCTTCTATATACCACCCCCACCATGTCACAACACAAATGATTGGCTCAAATGCATTAAGAGGGAAATAAATTCCACAAATTAATTTTTAAGATGGCACACCTGTTAATTGAAATGCGTTCCAGGTGACTACCTCATGAAGCTGTTTGAGAGAATGCCAAGAGTGTGCAAAGCTGTCATCAAGACAAAGGGTGGCTACTTTGAAGAATCTCAAATATAAAATGTATTTTAATTTGTTTAACACTTTTTTTGGTTACTACATGATTCCAAATGTGTTATTTCATAGTTTTGATGTCTTCACTATTATTCTACATGTAGAAAATATTACAAATAAAGAAAAACCCTTGAATGAGTAGCCATGTTCAAACTTTTGACAAGTACTGTATGTCCTATTTGAAGCTTTTATAACTCAACCTCATACCAGTGCAGTGGATTTCGATGTGCGGCGGCAGAATAATATGTTTACAATTGGTTGATCATATTACTTTGGATAGAAATTCACTGCACCACGTACAGGTTCTTGGGCTGTTTCTGGATCCAGATAGAACCTTTTCACCCAATGAAGAATACTGAAAGAAGCCTTTAGGAACTCTTTGCTGAAAGGGCAGAGTGTGGTTCAGTGCAGAGGACGACTGAGGGTTTGAATGTTGCACCTGACACACCAGATTTACAATTGCTTGCCTTGCTCTGAGGTTAATTGGAGGGCAGGAGCGCTACACGCAACCAATGGAAAATATTTGGGTCAGCTCACTAACAGGTGGATACAAAACAGGTCAATAATGTAAAGTATGGGTGAGGCAGATTTTCGTCCCCTTGCTACACTACCACAAACAAATGAAAATGCATGCACACACACACAAAAACACACTCCTGCTCCAGGTAAACATTTTTGAGCCATTGTTAGATATTGTAATTACCCATTGTCATCCATTGTTAATTTCTTCACTAACAAGTGGATACAAAACAGGTCAATAATGTAAAGTATGGGTGAGGCCTGCTCCAGGTAAACATTTTTGAGCCATTGTTAGATATTGTAATTACCCATTGTCATCCATTGTTAATTTCTTGTTTTTTCCATCTTGCCCACTAGCTATAACAGGTGGACCCCTCTCCTACGAACTGGTTTCACCCATAACCAAATCAAACTAGCTTTAATCTTCTCTCCCACTATACAGAGAGACTGCATCTCTGTGAAGTGATGTACAGTATTGTGGTGAATAATGTATTCTGCTAGGATTTTACACAGCGTGTGTGCGTGTGTGTTTGAGGATGGAACAAACATGCATGTCTGTGTGTTGTTGGGGGAGGGGGTGAGAGGAGGGAGGGAGGGAGGGAGGGTGTGGGACTTAGCGTTTTGGGCTCCCTTTGTGTGAAGATAAAACATGCAAATTGTGGATTATTTTAATGAATTTTTTTCTAGTGCTGAATCTCTAATCCCTAAAGCAGTTTGAAAGGTTTCAAAGTAACCCCCTCCCCCTTTTTTCCTGATAGGAATTTACAACTACCAGCTGTCTAGGAATGTGATCCTATGCACTTTAATTCCGCTGTGGTGCAATTATACTGCAAAGTAACATGGAATGGACATACACTATATATACAAAAGTATGGGGACACCCCTTCAAATTAGTGGATTTGGCTATTTCAGCCACACCCGTTGCTGACAGGTGTATAAAATTGAGCACACAGCCATGCATTCCGAAATAGACAAACATAGGCAGTAGATTGGCCTTACTGAAGAGCTCAGGGACTTTCAACGTGGTACCGTCTTAGGATTCCACCTTTCCAACAAGTCAGTTTGTCACATTTCTGACCTGATACAGCTGCCCAGGTCAACTGTAAGTGCTGTTATTGTGAAGTGGAAATGTCTAGGAGCAACAATGTCTCAGCTGCAAAGTGGTAGGTCACACAAGCTCACAGAAATAGACAACCGAGTGATGAAGCGCGTACACGTAAAAATCGTCTGTCCTCAGTTGCAACACTCACTTCCAAGTTCCAAACTGCCTCTGGAAGCAACGTCAGCACAAGAACTGTTCATCGGGAGCTTCATGAAATGAACACAAGCTCACCATGTACAATGCCAAGCGTCGGCTGGAGTGGTGAATCACGCTTCACCAGCTGGCAGTCCGACGGCCGAATTTGGGTTTGACGGATGCCTGGAGAACGCTACCTGCCCGAATGCATAGTCCCAACTCTACATTTTGGTGGAGGAGGAATAATGGTCTGGGGGTGTTTTTCATGGTTAGGGCAAGGCCCTTTAGTTCCAGTGAAGGGAAATCTTAACGCTACAATGACAGTCTAGACGATTCTGTGCTTCCAACAGTTTGGGGAAGGCCCTTTCCTGTTTCAGCATGACAATGCCCCACGTGCACAAAGCGATGTCCATGCAGAAATGTTTTTCGAGATAGGTTTAGAAGAACTTGACTGGCCTGCACAGAGCCCTGACCTCAACCCCATCGAACACCTTTGGGATGAATTGGAACGCAGACTGCAAGCCAGGTCTAATCACCTACATCAGTGCCCAACCTAATTAATGCTCTTGTGGCTGAATGGAAGCAAGTCCCCGCAGCAATGTTCCAACATCTAGTGGAAAGCCTTCCCAGAAGAGTGGAGGCTGGTATAGCAGTAAAGGGGGGACCAACTCCATATTAATGCCCATTGATTTTGGAATGAGATGTTTGACGAGCACGTCCACATACTTTTGGTCATGTAGTGTGGTTGGGTCAAAACCATATGGATGGATGTTATGGATGGATAAATTAATACTCCTTTTCAAATGTTATTTGACAGTGATGATAATGATTATGATGACACTGTGGAATCAATCTATAGTTCAATCGAGTACAGGCTTAACTGAATGACAACAGAGAATTTTATTGAATAGTTTGAGGTAGGCCTCGTCTCTGAGGAATGCTCCTCAGAACCAGATGCTGATGACAGGTTGCCCTATGCTGAGCTGCTGGTATCGCTTGGAGAACGGAGTTCTGATGATGGGCATTCCGGTTATTATGCTGGTGGTGGTGGTGGGGAGGTGGAAAGTTGTTGGAAGACTGTTGCTGAAAAACATTGAGTCAGAGACTGTTGACATAAATACTCCCATAGATTTATGCCCATTGGTTAACAGAAGGGGAAGTGATTATTGCACGAGTGAGCCAATAGGTTAATCAGCAAGCGTGGCGGAATTGCCTTAGTGTGCCGGAATTGCCTTAGTGTGCCATGCTCATTGACTGAAGTTAATAGGTGAATGACATTCCGCACACTTGTTAACGGTAAAGAGGAGGCGAGATGTGACACTATCCTGATGAAGTAACATTATTAACACTACCATATACAGTACACTGAGTATAGCAAACATGAGGAACACCTTCCTAATATTGAGTTGCACCCCACCATTTTGCCATCAGAAAAGACTAAGTTCGTCGGGGCATGGACTCTACAAGTTTTCGAAAGCAGGGATGCTGGCTCATGTTGACTCTAATGCTTCCCACGGTTGTGTTAAGTTGGTTGGATGTCCTTTGGGTGGTGGACCATTCTTGATACACACAGGAAACTGTTGAGTGTGAAAACCCCAGCATCATTGCAATTCTTTACTACCATACCCCGTTCAAAGGTACTTGACCATTTACCCTCTGAATGGCACACATACACAATCAATGTCTCAAGGCTTAGAAATCCTTCTTTAACCTGTCTCCTCCCCTTCATCTACACTAATTGAAGTGAATTTAACAAGTGCCGTCAATAAGGAATCATAGCTTTCAACTGGATTCAGCTGGTTAGTCTGTCATGGAAAGAGCAGGTGTTCTTAATGTTTGTATACTCAGTGTAAATACCTGCTATGCTGATGGGGTAATGTGGCCACTTCCATATCAATACCTGGTATGCTTAAGAGGTCCCATTATAACCTCTACCACAGATATCTGCTATGCTAATGAGGTAACATTATAGACACTACCTTATAAATACCTGCTATGCTGATGAGTGAGATAGGAAGCGGTGTGAATTACAGAATTTACTAGATAAATGAAGTGACGATCCATTCAGTCCAGCCTTAATGATTGAACTTCCGTAGCTACATTAAATGTTACTAACTTTGAATTCAAACTGGGTATAAAAAGGATACCCACATATCCTAGACAAATTAAGGCTCCTTTTTAAATGTTATTTGACAGTGATGATGATAATAGTAGAACATTTTCTGGATCTATGTATCTGTATTTAGTATATTTTCATTGTAAATGTTAAAAAGGATGCCCGCACATCAGTCACGTATGTCAGTTATCCCCTATAGACTCCAAGGCAACATATGGGAAAAGCTCTTTGCACTTACTCAAATTATAAACTGGATATAGTATCATTATGCAGTCTTATATAGTACATACTGTAAGTGAACACTACATGGACCTGCACTTAAACACTATCCCTGTTTTTCAATGAACAAGGCCTTACTGGTCCATTGCATTCAATGTGTTTGTGTTTGTAATATTGTATGTGACTTATCAGGATATAGCCCCACGGACATTTGATACAGTTATAAGGGATTATTGTAGGGTGGGAATTGCCAGGGACCTCACAAGACGATATAGGATGTTCACCAATAAAATGATTAATTGATTCAAGGTTTATAGGTCCATTCAATAGAGAATTGCGTCAGAAAAATTGTCCAAAAAAGCATGTCTCATCACAGACATTATCAAAAAGTGCTCACAGAATGGCATGGCGCTATTTTTTAAAACTTTTTATTGTATTTAACCTTCATTTAACTAGGCAAGTCAGTTAAGAACAAATTCTTATTTACACTGACGGCCTACCAAAAGGCAAAAGGCCTCCTGTGGGGACAGGGGCCTGAGATAATATATTTAAAAAAAAATACAATATACAATACAATAGGACAAAACACACATCACAACAAGAGAGAACACACAACACTACAAAAAGAGAGACCTAGACAACAACACAGCAACACATGACAACACAGCATGGTAGCAACACAACATAACAATAACATGGTAGCAACACAACATGGTAGCAGCACAAAACATGGTACAAACATTATTGGGCACAGTCAACAGCACAAAGGTCAAGAAGGTAGAGACAACAATACATCACACAAAGCAGCCACAACTGTCCGTAAGAGTGTCCATGATTGAGTCTTTGAATGAAGAGATTGAGATAAAACTGTCCAGTTTGAGTGTTTGTTTGCAGCTCGTTCCAGTCGCTAGCTGCAGTGAACTGAAAAGAGGAGCGACCCAGGGATGTGTGTGCTTTGGGGACCTTGAACAGAATGTGACTGGCAGAACGGGTGTTTTATGTGGAGGATGAGGGCTGCAGTAGATATCTCAGATAGGGGGGAGTGAGGCCAAAGAGGGTTTTATAAATTAGCAGCTTTGAACGTCAACTGACAAGCTAACCAGTGGCTGCAGGTTCGTGAGTGAAAACATGGACTTTTTAAAAATTAAATCCGCTAAATACAAAAATAACAAAAAATAGAAACTATTTACAAGCTAACAGACTGAATTTCAATATCCCACCCTCCACGAAGAGAATATATTCCTGTTTTCATTGTTTGTTTTTGATTCTTTCCCTTTAAATCACCAGAAACTGCTCTTCACAACGTAGATTGATTGCCAATATAGCCAATGAAAGCCAAGGATCTGGAGATGAAAATAAAGATGGTATCAAGTTGATTTTGATTGGAAACATGGAAACATCTTCAAATGGTACCACCTCCCAAAACCAAATATGGAAGAGATTACAACCAAGAGCAGTGCAGTCTAAACTAGTAACGGTCGCAACAAATGTATGTTTTTATTTCATCAACACTGTCAAGGACAAGTATAAGGTTATAATATTTTAGAGAACAGTCTAATTATTTATTATATGTGATTTAGAATGACATAGAGCAAAGAAAACCAGTGGTGGAAAAAGTACTGAATTATTATACTTTTCATACCTTCATAGAAAATTACTCAAGTAAAAGTAAAAGTCAGCCAGTAAAATACTAAATTGTCAGCCAGTAAAATTGTAAAAGTATCTGGTTTTAAATGTACTTAAGTACAGTGGTTGAAAAAGTACTAAATTGTCATACTTGAGTAAAAGTACAAAGTTAAAGTAAATGCTATACATCAAATTTCTTATATTAAGCAAACCAGATGGCACTATATTTTAATATATTTTTTTATTTACAGACAGATGGGGGCACGCTCCAACACTCAGAAATAATTGACAAACATTATTTGTAGTGAGTGTAGTGAGTCCACCAGATCAGAGGCAGTAGGTATGACAAGGCGTTATATTGATAGGTGTGTGAATTGGACAATTATTCTGTCCTGCCTGAGCGTTTACACTCAACAGTTTCCCATGTGTATCAGGAATGGTCCACCACCCAAAGGACATCCAGCCAACTTGACACAACTGTGGGAAGCATTGGAGTCAACATGGGCCAGCATCCATGTGAAACGCTTTCGACACCTTGTAGAGTCCATGCCCCAACAAACTTTGTCACTCACTATTATGCATGTTAAATATACAGTATGTCACATTGCAGACATATTACAAAAATGTTGGTGAAGAGAGCAGCAGAGTCCCCAAAGGCAAGTATCCTGTAAGACATCATTCACTTCATTGGTCCATGAGCTGGATTCCTCTCTAGTTGAAGTTGTTATCATCATTGGGATTGTTCTATTGGTCAATTAAGCCAGGCAAGCTCAATCACACACAGATAACATATTTTAAATCATTTCCAATAGTATATGTAGCCAGGTCTGGTATAGAAAAGAAATGAGAGGAAATCGAACATCTCCTCATGTTAGTCATATTTGCTACAGCGGGTATTTTACAGAGATAATTCACTGTCTCAGTGGGATCTTTGATATTTAAAAAACAAATGTGGCCCAAGGCAATATTCATTAACTGTAAATAATAGAACTGCTTGGATAGTGTAGCACCAAGGTGATATTAGCCTCTTATTATTTTATAAAGTTAGTGTTCCTCAGGCTTTCCAGTTAGGAGTATTAAAAATGTACAACCCTCTGACAAATTATTCACTTGACAGATTTGCTATTTGCCTTAATCACTAACCATTCAGCTCCACATTGTTTCAAATTGATAAAATTAGATGTTTCCCTCTGTCACGTATTTTCCCGTACGGCAGATAGCTTGGTATGTCCTTTATCTTCTCTGCTTTTTACATTTCTAATTACACAAAATCATTTTCAAATAACCGTATGACACAAACATTGCAAGTGAAACCTTCTTCAAAATGTTCATAGAATTGTATTTGCAGAGGTTCTTAAAAATGTCATTTCCATTTGAGGCCATAGGCTATGGCAAGGAGAATGTCTAAAGGAAAACACATTGAGCACAACTGTCTTGTTATTTGTGCACAAGAACGCTTTGTGGACTACCTACCTAATTCTTTGCCCTCAATTTCTTAACTTTTCCATTCTTTATAGTTTTGAATCATCAGCATGTTTGCCATGAAATTGACATTACCTACAGGTCAAAATAGAAGCTGCCTGTCGACCAACAAACACACACAGTAGTATTAGATTGAGAAATAATAATGAGGAAGTACAGAACCATGCCCACCGCACCCCCACATCCCCAAGTGAGTAGCATCTTGTGGTTGTGACCACCGAGCCTGGGACTTATCTCCATATCAGTGGGGTTGGATGGATCCACTTGTTCTCCCAATAGGGGGGTAATGGAGCTCCTCATTGAGCCAGACTGGCGACAGGCTGGTAGATGAGTAGCCAGGGCTTACATGCGCCAGCTCTCCTAGGGGAAGTCTCACTGGCAAACAAACACATCAGCCCTGTGCCAACGCTAAGGGAAGCACAGTCTTTTTCTGTAATTTTTTTAACGTAGGTAGGGTCTTGAAATGTAGTTTGCTTACAGTAGCTAGCACCATTTCTCATCTGTTTGCGAACCCATTTTAGTTTTATGACGGTTTAACCTTGCTTTACCTCTTGTTCTTTTTCTGTCTTTCTCTCTCATTCGCTCTCATTCTCTCTTTCTCTCACCACTGTACTTTGGGGAGAGTGGGGTAAGTTGAGCAATTTTTACATTCAGCATCACTCCATCAAGGGAACAATAGTATTCTTTCAATAGTATTCTTTATAACAACAGTATTCTTTCTATATATTTCAGGATGTTGTGCATCCCTGGAAATCATCAGAAATCATGTAAACATTACAGTTTTGAAAACATAGCTTGTCTGATAAAAATGGTCTCTTGGCACAACATACATGCTTCATGTGGGGTATGTTGAGCCTTGGGACAGGGTATGTTGAGCCTTGGGACAGGGTATGTTGAGCCTTGGGACAGGGTATGTTGAGCCTTGGGACAGGGTATGTTGAGCCTTGGGACAGGGTATGTTGAGCCTTGGGACAGGGTATGTTGAGCCTTGGGACAGGGTATGTTGAGCCTTGGGACAGGGTATGTTGAGCCTTGGGACAGGGTATGTTGAGCCTTGGGACAGGGTATGTTAAGCCACCTACACATTTCTGTACTGAATTAAATATTACTGCTACCTTTTTCAATCCCTGTATATCTTTATTTCCAAAACACAACTGAACACAATCACATGAGATTTTTTGTATTTTAATTATTTGAAGCATGTTTTAACACAGGCTTAAAACCTAACAAACACTTTGCACTTTTTAAAAACATTTTCCACATATGGCCCGGCCCTGTTGTTACCCAATATCCCAGCGATAATGCCTTGCATTACGTCTGGGAAGAATACTCAACAATTTGCTCAACTTGTCATTGGCTCAAGCCATTTGCTCAACTTATACCAAGGCTAACATTTGTTATTATATTAGCCCACACATCTACAAGGATGCACTTTCATGCTAGTTTTAGGACCTCATATTGAGGCTTATTGAAACCCCAACTGATGTATAGAACAATGTTAAAATTATCTACTTTGGTTTAGATACATGCATCATGAAACCTCTAACAGTGGTTCCCAAACTTTTTATAGTCCTGTACCCCTTCAAACATTCAACCTCCAGCTGCTGCCCCTCTAGCACCATGGTCAGCGCACTCTCAAGTGTTGTTTTTTGTCATCATTATAAGCCTGCCACACACACACACTCTACGCAAAATGTATTAAACAAAGGAATGAGTGTGAGTTTTTGTCACGACCCGGCTCGTGGGAAGTGACAAAAAGCTCTTATAGGACCAGGGCACAAATAATAATAATTCATTTTGCTCTTTGTTTAGCCATCTTACAAATAAAATCTTACTCATCATCAAAAATTGTGAACAACTCACCACAGGTTAACGAGAAGGGTGTGCTTGAAAGGATGCACATAACTCTGCAATGTTGGGTTGTATTGGAGAGAGTCTCAGTCTTAAATAATTTTCCACACAGTCTGTGCCTGTATTTAGTTTTCATGCTAGTGAGGGCTGAGAATCCACTCTCAAATAGGTACGTGGTTGCAAAGGTCATGAGTGTCTTAACAGTGCGATTTGCCAAGGCAGGATACTCGCAGCCCTATCCAGAAATCTGGCAGTGGCTTCTGATTAAATTCAAATTTCACAGAACTGCTCGTTGCAATTTCGATGAGGCTCTCTTGTTCAGATATTGGTAAGTGAACTGGAGGCAGGGCATGAAAAGGATAACGAATCCAGTTGTGTGTGTACCTGCGTAATTGCACACCCAGCTCACTCCGGTGCTTCGCTATATCACATTTGACATTGTCCGTAAGCTGTGACAAACGAGAGTTCATTAGCACACAAAAAAATCATACAATGATGGAAATGCAAACAGAGAAGAGCTCCAAATTCTTAATCATAGCCTCAATTTTGTCCCGCAGATTGAATATAGTTGCGGAGAGTACATGTAATCCTAGATTCAGATCTTTCAGGCGAGAAAAAACATCACCCAGATAGGCCAGTCGTTTGAGAAACTCGTCATCATGCAAGTGGTCAGACAAGTGAAAATGATGGTCAGTAAAGAAAACATTAAGCTTGTCTCTCAATTTTTAAAAAAACTTCTCAAAACTTTGCCCCTTGATAACCAGCGCACTTCTGTATGTTGTAAAAGCATTACATGGTCACTGCCCATATCATTGCATAATGCAGAAAATACACAAGAGTTTGATGGCTTTTGCGCCATCAGTGCAGATACCAACACATCTTGACCACCAAAGTCCATTTGATATCATCTCCTGTTGTCCTGGTTTCCAATGGTTTTCAGAAGAGGATATCTTCCTTAATTGACCCCCCATAAATGTAACGGACATTTTCCAGGAGCTGTGCCAGGCCGGCCATGTCTGTTGACTCATGTTGCTGTAACGCATAGAATTCACGACTTACTACTAATTCTCGCTCAAAAAACGCCTGTGTCTTATTTTTCAAATTGGCATGTTTAGTTTCTAAGTGTCTGCGCGTGAGTGAAGGTTTTATTGAGTTGTTAGATCATACTTTTGCACGTATAACACACTGTGGCTGAGGAAAGGCACTACTCCCAATATAATTGAACCCCAAATCAATGTAGTTCGCATCATATTTGCACCTCTTCGATGGTCCAACGTCCCTGTCTGTTGTTCGGTGCTTTCCCAGGTAATGGGGCAGTAGCTCTTCGGCTGCGTCAGATTCACAACTGTCAGTGTCCATGCTAGCTGGGCTAGCAACAAATGTAGAATTACTGATGCTAGCATTGGATGTGCTCGTGGAAGCAGAGCAACTTGTGTCGTCGACAGGTGCAGGTGTAGTACCACTGGTACTACCAGTGGAGCTGGTATGTGTCTCTATGGATGCGGGCTTTACATTTTTTAACCATATATCAATTTTAAAGCAAACAGAATGAGCAGCAGCTACGTATGGACCGTTAGTGGAATTTCCGCGAGAGAGTAACGGTTAATGTGATTGGATGTTAATTATTTGACTAGGCTACCTGTATTTGACATTGTGTTGTTGTTTGTGTTGTTGTTTCGCTGAACACTAGATGGTTTCATTTTTTGGGGGGCAGTGAAACGAGGCTACTCAGGTGAGAAAAAAACATCACCCAAATGTATAGGACGTTGGAAAATCTAAATGGCATGTTTGAAAATGTGAATCACATTTTTATTTCGCGTACCCCTGACGGCATTGCGCGTACCCCTGGGTAAATTCGACTATATTTTTTGGAGCTAATTTGCTTACCACTTTTTCTATGTGGTTTATTCCTTCACAGACTCCATGAAATGACCTCTTCCTAAATATTTGGTCAATATTTGGCTTGATCAACTTACACCTTTTGCTCAACTTACCCCACTCTCCGCTACCCATGTGTGGGAGGCATCTTCATACTGGCTTCCGGTGATGCAACATAAAAGGCTGCTGAGTCTTTATTTAACTTTTTATTCAAATCAAATCAAATCAAATTTTATTTGTCACATACACATGGTTAGCAGATGTTAATGCGAGTGTAGCGAAATGCTTGTGCTTCTAGTTCCGACAATGCAGTAATAATCAACAAGTAATCTAACTAACAATTCCAAAACTACTGTCTTATACACAGTGTAAGGGGATAAAGAATATGTACATAAGGATATATGAATGAGTGATGGTACAGAGCAGCATAGGCAAGATACAGTAGATGGTATCGAGTACAGTATATACATATGAGATGAGTATGTAAACAAAGTGGCATAGTTAAAGTGGCTAGTGATACATGTATTACATAAGGATGCAGTAGATGATATAGAGTACAGTATATACGTATATACGTATGCATATCAGATGAATAATGTAGGGTATGTAACATTATATTAGGTAGCATTCACCCACAAACCATGTGACAAACGAGAAATAGGGGAGCTGTCAATGGCCTGATTGGTTATTTCATCATGTCCTTTAAGGTGATAGGCCACAGCCACACCACAACGCTTTGAGGCCCTGGTTTCGGTGTGGGTACCTCGGCTGCACTTGCTGTGTTCCTAACTGCTGTACAGTAAGGCCGTGTGGCTTGGTAGATGTTTTTAAGTGGGGTGCTCAGAGGTGTGCATACATTCTGAAACGTGTGTATGTGTGAATGTGATGCTTGTACAGAGCCTTCGGAAAGTATTCAGATCCCTTGACATTTTGTTAGGTTACAGCCTTATTCTAAAATTGATTAAATCGTTTTCCCCCCTCATCAATCTACACACAATACCCCATAACGACAAAGCAAAAATAGGTTTTTAGTCATTTTTGCTTATTTATTAACAATAACAAAATGGACACTTTACTCAGTACTTTGTTGACCCTTGGCAGCAATTGCATCCTCAACTCTTTCGGGTATGATGCTACAAGCATGGCACACCTGTATTTGGGGAGTTTGTCCCATTCTTCTCTTCAGATCCTCTCAAGCTCTGTCGGGTTGGATGGGGAGTATTGATGCAAAGAGAATTTTAGGTCTCTCCAGAGATGTTCGATTGAGTTCAAGTCTGGGCTCTGGTTTGGCCACTCAAGGACATGTCCCGATGCCACTCCTGCGTTGTCTTGGCTGTTTGCTTAAGGTTGTTGTAATGTTGGAAGGTGAACCTTCACTCCAGTCTGAGGTCCTGAGTGCTCTGGAGCAGGTTTTCATCAAGGATCTCAAGGATACTTTGCTCCGTTCATCTTTCCCTCAAACTTGACTAGTCCCCCAGTCCTTGCCACAGAAAAACACCCCCACAGCATGATGCTGCCACCACCATGCTTCACTGTAGGGGTGGTACCAGGTTCCCTCCAGACATGCCGCTTGTCATTCAGTCCGAAGAGTTGAATCTTTGTTTCATCAGACCAGAAAATCTTGTTTCTCATGGTCTGAGAGTCTTTAGGTGCATTCTGGCAAACTCCAAGCGGCTGTCGTGCCTTTTGCTGAGGGGTGTCCTCCGTCTGGCCACTCCACCATAAATGCCTGATCAGTGGAGTGCTACAGAGATGGTTGTCCTTCTGGAAGGTTCTCCCATCTCCATAGAGGAACTCTGGAGCTTAGTCAGAGTTACCATTGGGTTCATACATAGCGGGACCTTATATAGACAGGTGTGTGCCTTTCCAAAGCATGTCTAATCTATTGAATTTATCTCAGGTGGACTCCAATCAGGTTGTAGAAACATATCAAGAATGATCAATGGAAACAGGATGCACCTGAGGTCAGTTTCGAGTCTCATATTGAAGGATCTGAATACTTGTGTAAATAAGGTATTTCTGTTTTTCCTTTTTAATGCATTTGCAAAATGTTTTTGCTTTGTCATTATGGGGTATTGTGTGTAGATTACTGAGGATTTTCTTTATTTAATCAATTTTAGAATAAGGCTATAATGAAACAAATGTGGAAAAACTCAAGGGGTCTGAATACTTTGTGTGCATCTGTGAGTGTGTAGAGTGTGTTCTCATGTATGTGTTTGTGTGTGTGTGTATACATTTGGTTATGAATCCTCAATGGTTACAATTCACAGTGACCTCTCTTTCCTGTGATTCATCCTAGCCCGAATAGCACAGGAGGTTGGTGAAACCTTAATTGGGGAGAATGGGCTTGTGGTAATGGCTGGAGCGGAATAGGTGGAATTGTATCAAATACATAAAACATATGGTTTCCAGGTGTTTGATGACATTCCATTTGCTCCGTTCTGGCCATTATTATGAGCCGTTCTCCCCTCAGCAGCCTCCAGTAATGTATAGATTGCTCTAGTTTAGGCCAGCCAGCCACTACTATGAGGCTTGAGAGCTCTATGGTTCTCCACTAGTCTCCAGAGCCTTGGCTCTGTGCCAGTGTTCAGCCCCACTCTCTCTTGGGGGTTGAGGGGCATGGGGAGTGGCCGGTAATGTCAACTCATTAAGCTCCATTCTTCCTCGTGCAGCGTTGCACTGTATGGAACCACTGTTTGAGACCCATGTCATTACCCCTCCCCCTGCACGCATGTGGAGGGAAGGGTGGAGAGGGGAGGGTATTACGCGGATTGATATGTTCCTTTTGAAAATGCACTGCTTGTAACTCCTAAAGGGCCTCCCTCTTTTTTCTCCCCTCCTGCTCTTCTCTCTCTCCTGTCTCTCTCACTCTTTATTTCTCTCTCCCCCCTGTCTCTCTCACCACAGGCCCGGTACGGTGTGGGTGAACGAGGAATTCGGCTCCTCCACGGTACCCCACCCCCAGGCTCCAACCCAGCTGGGAAAAGACTGCCCACTGCTGGGGTGAGATATGGCTAAGGCCCCCCTAACCTTCCTCTATACTAAAGCCCCAGAGGGTGTTCCCCATGGATTGGTGCTGAGCCCCTTGAAGGTTGTGATCCACGAATTAACACTCACTAGAGTCTAGAATTAGCGCATTAGTGGTCCTCCGACATGCCAACAAGAAAACCCAGAGGCACTTGTATGAAGGGAATGTACACACACACACACACACACACACACACACACACACACACACACACACACACACACTCACACATCGAAGAGTCTCTAAATAGGCGCGACTATAGTCTAGTAGTTAATGAAACCATCCCTTGTGCTTCCTCCATGGTAGTCTGTCGCTCCAAACGTCCAATCCCACATAATACACATCAACAACACTGCAGTCTTCAATAAGTCACACAAGGCAGCAACACAACAGTCTACCTTTTGACACGGAACCACGCAGGGGGGAAAAAAACAGCCAGAGATGTAAATAGACTGATACGTCTCCTTTGCTTGTAATGATTTATTTTTGTCACTGCCAGAACAGTCAAAACTTCAGCTGCACTTTTTTAAAACATTTTTTTATTTTCCTTTTCTCTTTCAAACATTCATATGGTGCAGGGAGGCAAGAGAGCAGTAGATTGCATTAAGATAACCAATTATATGCGTGAGGAAACAGAATTTTTTTTCTTCCACTGCCGTTATCTGATGTTGCGGTGAGCAGAGGCAAAGGGCTGGGGTAATGTGACATTCACTCTGCCCTTTATCTCCCCATCGCTGTTTACCAGATTCAGTTAAAAGTGGGTTCTGCTCTGCATCCTCTCCCCCGCCAGAGAAACCCCACATACACACCCACACACACACGTGCAGACGCACGCGCACACACATTCACGCACACACATACACAAACTCCTTCCCCTCCCCGCTCCACGGCTACACTTTGCCATTACATTTTAATGTGTGTGTGGCTTTGTGTGTGTCTACAGTACAGTATACTCTTTGGTGTAGTTTGTGGGTGGATGGGTGAGGTAGACATAAACTAGATATACACAAAAGAATGTGGACACCCCTTCAAATTAGTGGATTCGGCTATTTCAGCCACACCCATTGCTGACAGGTGTATAAAATCGAGCACACAGCCATGGATTCTCCATAGACAGACATTGGCAGTAGAAGGGCCTTACTGAAGAGCTCTGTGACTTTCAACGTGGCACCATCATAGGATGCCACCTTTCCAACAAGTCAGTTTGTCACATTTCTGCACTGCTGGAGCTGCCCCGGTCAACTGTAAGTGCTGTTATTGTGAAGTGGAAATGTCTAGGCCCAACAGCGGCTCAACCGCAAGGTGGTAGGCCACACAAGCTCACAGAACGGGACTGCTGTGTGCTGAAGAGCGTAGTGCGTAAAAATCATCTGTCCTCGGTTTCAACACTCACTACCGAGTTCCAAACTGCCTCTGGAAGCAACGTCAGCACAAGAATTGTTCATCTGGGTTTCCATGGCCGAACACCCTAAGATCACAAAGCACAATGCCAGGCATCGGCTGGAGTTGTGTAAAGCTCACCGCCCTTGGGCTCTGAAGCAGTGGAAATGCGTTCTCTGGAGTGATGAATCATGCTTCACTATCTTACAGATGAATCAGAGTTTGGAGGATGCCTGGAGAACACTACCTGCTCCAATGCATAGTTCCAACTGTAAAGTTTGGTGGAGGAGGAAAAATGGTCTGGGGCTTTTTTTCATGGTTGAGGCTAGGCCCCTTAGTAGTAGTGGAGGGAAACCTTAATGCTACAGTATACAATGACATTCTAGACAATTCTGTGCTTCCAACTTTGTGGCAAAAGTTTGGGGAAGGCCCTTCAGCATGACAATGCCCCTGTGCACAAAGCGAGGTCCATACAGAAATGGTTTGTCGAAATCATTGTGGAATAACTTGATTGGCCTGATCAGAGCCCTGACCTCAACTCCATAGAACACCTTTGGGATGAATTGGAACGCCGACTGCGAGCCAGGCCTTATTGTCCAACATCAGTACCCGACCTCACTAATGCTCTGATGGCTGAATGGAAGCATGTCCCCGCAGAAATGTTCCAACATCTGGTGGAAAGACTTTTCAGAAGAGTGGAGGCTGTTATAGCAGCAAAGAGGAAACCAACTCCATATTAACTTCCATGATTTTGGAATGAGCTGTTCGATGTGCAAGTGTCCACATACTTTTGGTCATGTAGTGTAACTTTTGTTTGTTTGTGTGTGTGTGTCTGTGCGTGCGTGCGCAAGTATGTGTGCTTGTCTCGGTGCCTGTGTTCAGTTCTTGTCTACCTCTCCACTTGTTACCCCATGTATGCTCATGTTTAGGTTTCTGCCAGTGCACAGGTTAGCCTACACTACAATATATTGAAGTCCCATTGAGACCACAGTCGCTTTTACAATAGAGCACTGCATTTTACACTTTAAACATTTTTAGAATACAAGCAACAGTTAAAATACACAAAAATAAAATAAAAAATGATATCAAGGAAAACATCAACATATCTCAGCTAGCAATTCTTCAGTCAGTAGCCTAAACTGCCTAAACGGCACCAGAACATCCAATTTCAGCGAGTTGTACAGATTGTTCCAGCAGTGAGGCACATCAAAACTTAAAGCGCATCTACCCAATTCGGGGAAGTCCTGAGGAATCACAAGAGTTAAACAACCCTGCGAAAGTGTTTTGTGACTCATGTCTTTATACTTCAACAACAAAGTGAGGTATGTTGGAAGCTTGTGCAGAAGAGCTTTGTAAACAAAGAGGGAGTAATGAAGTTACCAACAGGACTAACCTTTTGATACAGGATGCAGAGATGTGTATTTAAACTGTCACCTGTGATAAAGCGAAGGGCTTTATGGTAGACGGCATCAAAAGGTTCAAGAGTAGTCGCTGTTGTATTCCGATAAGTGGTGTTACAAATGTCAAGAACTGGCAGGAAATTTGACTGTACAATCTGCTGTTTCCTGCTATTTAGGGAGAGGCAAGACCTGTTTCTAAAAAAAGAAGCCCCCTTGAAACCTTAGCTTTTTAACCAAATCATATGGGCTTACAGTTTCACCTAATATCCCCTCTAAAGTGAATGGCTAATTGTAGTTGGCTCATTAATTTGATACGATGCTGTTCATTTCTAAGGAAGTGTTTCCTCAGACACGGGTTAATAGGTGGGCTGTCAGCAGAGGCCACAGTGAGAGGATGGGGGAAGACGGTGTGGGTGGTACACATTTTCCAGGGATGTGAGCAAGTTTTATATGCACACACACATGTGGGCTCTTTTACTCACATGCTCACACACCTTCTCTGATGTACACACACATCCTTGTCACACTGTCAAACCAACAGACACTCAAGTTCATGAAGAGGCACACACAGATGCATGCACCCTCACACACGTAAGATACTTGCAAACATAAACATGTAGGCCAAGACTCACTGCATGTAAACAGTATTTATTATGAAGCTATTTTACATTTCCTATCCCCTATTGTGGGTTGACTAGACCAGGTCAATGACACTTTTGTTATACTATGGCAGTAGTTTTAAATTAGATTCCTATATATGCTTCAATCTTTTCTAGTACTGTGTTTGAGCACACTGTATGTTGCTCTACTATCATCTTGGCATTGGTACTAAAACAAAGGCTATGTTGAGTTCAAACTCTATCTGTAAGTATTGTGAAATTATTATTTTTACATTGCAAGTGAGTTGAAAGTTAAGGTTGAGATTGGTCATAGTGGCCATATCGAATTGCGGTAAAATGGGTGAATGTCTAAAAAGGCGTCATGCATATAGGGGGAACAGGGGCACGTGCCCTCTTCGATTAGTCTTGTTAAAAATAAATACATGCTTGCCCAGATACAGTGCATTCGGAAAGTATTCAGAGCCCTTAACTTTTTCACAAAACAATTACATTACAGCCTTATTCTAAAATGGATTTACTCATCAATCTACACATGATACCCAATAATGACAAAGCAAAACATGCATTTATAAATGTTATAAAAAAACAGAAATACCTTATTTACATAAGTATTCAGCCCCTTTGCTACGAGACTCGAAATTGAGCTCAGGTGCATCCTGTTTCCATTGATCATCCTTGAGATGTTTCTACAACTTGATTGGAGTCCACCTGTGGTAAATTCAATTGATTGGACATGATTTGGAAAGGCGTTCGCCTGTCTATATAAGGTCCCACAGTTGACAGTGCGTGTCAGAGCAAAAACCAAGCCATGAGGTCGAAGGAATTGTCTATAGAGCTACGAGACAGGATTGTGTCGAGGCACAGATCTGGGGAAGGGTACCAAAACATTTTTGCAGCATTGAAGGTTCCCAAGAACACAGTAGCCTCCATCATTATTAAATGGAAGATGTTTGGAACCACCAAGACTCTTCCTAGAGCTGGCTGCCTGGCCAAACTGAGCAATCGGGGGAGAAGGGCCTTGGTCAGGGAGGTGACCAAGAACCCGATGGTCACTCTGACAGAGCTCCAGAGTACTTCTGTGGAGATGGGAGAATCTTCCAGAAGGACAGCCATCTCTGCAGCACTCCACCAATCAGGCCTTTATGATAAAGTGGGCAGACGGAAGCCACTCCTCAGTAAAAGGCACATGACAGCCCACTTGGAGTTTGCCAAAAGGCACCTGAAGATTCTCTGGTCTGATGAAACCAAGATTAAACTCTTTGGCCTGAAAGCCAAGTATCATATATGGAGGAAACCTGGCACCATCCCTACTGTGAAGCATGGTGGTGGCAGCATCATGCTGTGGGGATGTTTTACTGGGAGACTAGTCAGGATTGAGGGAAAGATGAACGGAGCAATGTACAGAGAGATCCTTGATGAAAACCTACTACAGAGCTCTCAGGAGCTCAGACTGGGGTGAAGGTTCACCTTACAACAGGACAACGACCATAAGCACACACCCAAGACAACACAGGAGTGGCTTTGGGACAAGTCTCTGAATATCTTTGAGTGGCCCAGCCAGAGCCCAGTCTTGAAACCTGACAGAGGATCTGAGAGGATCTGCAGAGAAGAATGGGAGAAACTCCCCAAATACAGGTGTGCCAAGCTTTTAGCGCCATACCCAAGAAAACTTGAGGCTGTAATTGCTGCCAAAGTTGCTTCAAGAAAGTACTGAGTAAAAAGTCTGAATACTTTCTGCACTGTAGGTTCCCAATCTCCCATCCTTATAACTAGCTACATGTACCAAGAAGCCATTTCAGGCTATCAATCAAATTATAGTAGGTAGCTTGTCTAACTATCTAAGCTGGCATGCCTGCTGGCAAGTTTGGTAGACTTTAGAAAAGCAAGCAATAATTAAATGTCCGAATAAGAATCACATTCCTTTCAATTTACCCAGATTTTTAGCAGCGATGCAGAGAAGCATATATATATATATATATATATTTATATATATTTATTTTTTTTTTTAAGAACCACAAGTCAGGAGGACAGCTCAAGAAGTATGCTATGAAGAAGAAGTAGATATGGAGAAAAATATAAAAAAAATGTTACACCAAATTAATAATAATGATTATGACTCTAGATTGCAGTAAAAAGCTGTTTCTGATGTTTGAAAAATGCTGAATTCTCTGGATGGAGGGCCTAGACCCACTTCGGACCAACCCCCCAGTCATCCTCACGTACGTTGTGCCGCATCTGATTTTTGGGGTGCATGGCGACCATGCTAAAAACTGATTCAATCTTTCTTTCAACTATTGACCTGTGAGCATTGCTTGATTGGGAGATTGTGCATCGACGTCAAGATTTTTATTCTATTGTACACTCTCGCAGTGACAACAAGACCTTATTAAGCACCACCCCACCTAACCCCATTCCACAGTGCCTTTCTCTTCAATCTCTCTTTCAATCTCTCTGTTGTTCAAACTCTGCTGTGTTCTAGTGGTTTGACTGCAACAGAAAGTGGAGGGATGGAAATAATCTCAGCTGGCTGACATTTTCTTTTTTTACCACCCATACATATTTGCAGTGAAAACAGGCCTCCATAGATTGTCAAAAGTTGAATCCATCCTTCTTTTGCTCTTCATATTAGAATATATATATTATAATAATTAGCACTCTACTATGAATTAGAACTACATTGATTCCTGGACCAAATAACAATACCAATGGAACATATTCCTTAATGGTAGAAGTTAGGCTCTAAGGTAAGCTAATGAGACTGGCAAATAGGGGGTATTTCATATACATTTGTAGTTGGATTCATTCAGGTGTAATGCCACAGAGTTTGACACTCACCCGTCTAGCTCGTGTGTACTGCTAGCTGTAGAGATGATCATATCTGTAATAAAGATCGGTGTACTATGTATAGATAAAGACATATTTGCATCTGCAGATGAATTATGTGGTAGAGAGGGAGAAAACAAAAGGTGGATGTGAGGCACTAGTGGTGGCAGTTAACTAGCACTGCTGCAGCAGCTCTGTCTGTGTAGTTGGGATCAAGCAGTCAGAACCAGGAAGAGGCCCTGTTTCCCCTTATCTAACGACAACAGAGCACATGTTGCCATGGCCACAGGCTGCTCTCTTTGTGTGTGTGTGTGTGTGTGTGTGTGTGTGTGTGTGTGTGTGTGTGTGTGTGTGTGTGTGTGTGTGTGTGTGTGTGTGTCCATGTCCATTGTTTTCTCCGGGTGTGTTAAAACATCAGGATTGTCACTGTGGTAGACACACTTTTCTCTCCTTGTCGCCATTATAACTCTGAGAAACATTTTTCTTGTTCTCATTCTCTTCTTTCTTTCTTTCTTTCTTTCTTTCTTTCTTTCTTTCTTTCTTTGTGACAGGTTGGGCCCTCACAAAATTCAGTCACACATTGTTTCAGGAAATGTTGAGGTTGAGGTTGGCGAGGACCTTGTTCAGTTAATTGCACAGAAAGAAAAAGGGAGAAGGGGGAGATGGAGAAGTAGGGTGCTCAAACAGACATGCATATTGCATGAGTCCCTCTACTGCACCCCTTTCTTCACAGAATGGCTGAGCAGTGCTTGTTAATTCCGCTTGGTGAGATAATAATTTTTAGTGAGAGTTAGTGTACTGTACTGGCAAAAGCTTTTAAAGTCACAAGCATCATACACTTTTACACCTAGGGTTACTATAAATAACTTTAACCCATTTTATAAGAGATTCCCCAAAATTGAAATATTCTAGGCATTTATATATAAACTCCAGTCGTACTTTATCAAAAGCCTTTTCAAAATCAGCTATGAAAACCAGGCCTGGTGTCCCCGATATTTCATAGTATTCTATTGTTTCCAGTACTTGTCTTATATTATCTCCAATGTATCGTCAATGTAAAAAACCTGTCTGATTAGGATGAATAATATCTGACAATAGTTTTTTAATTCTATGCGCTAGGATTTTTGCATCACAACACTGAAGTGTAAGAGGTCTCCAATTTTTTTTATGGACTGGATCTTTATATATACCACTTGGGTCCTGTTTCAGTAAGAATGATATCAGACCTTCTTGTTGCGTGTCTGATAATCTACCATTTATATAGGAGTGGTTAAAACATGCTAATAATGGTCCTTTGAGTATATCAAAGAAAGTTTTGTATACTTCCACTGGTATGCCATCCAGCCCTGGAGTTTTCCCATCCTTAAAGGCCCCAATTGCATCAAGCAGTTCCTCCTCTGTAATTTGGCCTTCACATGAGTCTTTCTGTACAGATGTTAATTTTACAATATTATTAGGACAAAAATCCATACAATTAGTTTCAGTTAGTGGAGATGGAGGAGCCTGAAATGAAAACATATTCTTAAAGTACTTTACTTCCTCTTTCAAAATATATTTTGGTGAATCATGCGTGACTCCATCATTTGTAACATGTTTTAATACATTTTTTTAGGTAGCATTTCTATATTGAAGATTGAAAAAGAATTTGGTGCATATTTCCCCATATTCCATCCAGTTCGCTTTATTTTTATAATCTATTACACTGGATCTTTCTTGAATAAGTTCCTCCATTTCGTTTTTGTTTTTCCTCTAACTTATTCTGTGCCTCTATGGTACCGTTTTATTGCCATCTAACTGTACTGTTAGTCCTTCAATTCCCTTGTTTAATATGGACTCTTTTGATCTAAATTGCTTTTGTTTTATAGATGAGTACTGAATTGCATGGCCTCTAAAGGCACATTTAAAAGTGTCCCATACAATAAGGGGATCTGCTGTACCTATGTTATGTAGGAAAAAGTCAGTTATAAATTCTTCTGTCCTAGATCTAAACAATTTATCATCTAGTAGGCTTTGATTAAATTTCCAATATCCTCGCCCACATGGAAATTCTGTAAGAGTAATATATATGCCAATTATGTGATGATCCATCCACATTCTGTCCCCTATCAACACTTTTTAAACTTTTGGTGCCAGAGAGAATGGCATAAGAAAGTAGTCAAGACGACTAGCTTGATTAAGCCTCCACCATGTATATTTCACTAGGTCAGGGTAATTAAGTCTCCATATATCCACTAATTCCAATATATCCATGACATTCATGATTTCCTTAAGTGCCTGAGGGTGATCGTTTGTAGTGTGATTTCCTTTCCGGTCCATAGAGGTTTTTAAGACAGTATTAAAATCTCCCACCATAATAATAGAGTCTAGTGTTGCTTGTAGAGTTGATAAATTCTTATAAATATTTTCAAAGAAGCTTGGATCATCATTATTCGGACCATATAGGCCATATCTGTTTATTGTCCAATAACATACACTGCTCAAAAAAATAAAGGGAACACTTAAACAACACAATGTAACTCCAAGTCAATCACACTTCTGTGAAATCAAACTGTCCACTTAGGAAGCAACACTGATTGACAATAAATTTCACATACTGTTGTGCAAATGGAATAGACAACAGGTGGAAATTATAGGCAATTAGCAAGACACCCCCAATAAAGGAGTGGTTCTGCAGGTGGTGACCACAGACCACTTCTCAGTTTCTATGCTTCCTGGCTGATGTTTTGGTCACTTTTGGATGCTGGCGGTGCTTTCACTCTAGTGGTAGCATGAGACGGAGTCTACAACGCACACAAGTGGCTCAGGTAGTGCAGCTCATCCAGGATGGCACATCAATGCGAGCTGTGGCAAGAAGGTTTGCTGTTGTCTGTCAACATAGTGTCCAGAGCATGGAGGCGCTACCAGGAGGCAGGCCAGTACATCAGGAGATGTGGAGGAGGCCGTAGGAGGGCAACAACCCAGCAGCAGGACCGCTACCTCCGCCTTTGTGCAAGGAGGAGCAGAAGGAGCACTGCCAGAGCCCTGCAAAATGACCTCCAGCAGGCCACAAATGTGCATGTGTCTGCTCAAACGGTCAGAAACAGACTCCATGAGGGTGGTATCGGAATCCCCACCGGCTAGGTACAAAGTCGTCAAGGTTCTCATTAGCAGCTTTGAGAATTTCCTTGTATAGTATGCTCTCCCTTTAGGGGGCTTTGGCTTTGCAGGACCAACCCTGCCAAGCATGCTCAGAATCTTGGTCTCTGACCGCATTTTGGCTGCATACAGACCGCTTACAGCAGGCCCATAAAACAGTTAGGGACTTCTCCTTAGTATCTGGGTCATTCAGGTGGGTGTCTAGGGTATAGGGTTGTGGACCGTACCATTAAATTAGGATCATAAATAAATAATTAAATATAATTTATTTTAAAAATGTAGTTCCCCATGATAGGACAATAAATAAATAAGACGTATAATTCATTATAGAAGTATATCCATCATCTGAACAACATTGAAAGCCCTCTCATACCCCGGCTCACAGCAATACATTGGTTCTGGGATATGCAACCATATCATTTCTCACTCACTCAACTTTCCAAACATAACAAATAAAATAAAAAATAAACATACACCACACCAGCCACACATACTGTGCTTTCTGTTTACATAGTTTTTACTTCACCATGTTGAATTAGTGCTTGTGTGTTCCAATTAGTTATATGTGAAGATATATACAAAAGCAAAAAAATGTATAAATTGTATTGTTACAATCCATAACCGGGCTAGAATTGTTTCATTATTTTCCTCATCTATGAGAACTTTGTAATTTTAAAATAACCATGGAGTAGTCTTTGTGTCTCTGAACAACTGGTTATCAATATATAGTTTATCAACGACGAGAGTTACTCGTTTCCCTTTTAATATATTTTCTTTGAAAATTGGATACAGAACTTTACGCCGTTCTGCAATTTCCTTTGGAAACTGATCATTCATGCCAATTTTGGTCCCAGCAAGTCTTTTACACAGGCTTTTAACCAATATTTTATCTTTAAATGAAGCAAATTTGGCAACGATTCATGTTGGATTTTGTCGATAGCTTCACGTGGAATCTTAAGCGCTGTAAGGAGGAACTCTAACTACAGATTCAGGAACTTCCCCTTCTTTCTCCTGGATACCTGTAAGTATCAGATTCTCTCTCATGGATCTAGTCTGTATGTCCAGTATATGTCCAGAGAACGGTGTTCTCCTTTTTAATTTCATTCAATTCGGTTTCAATCTTATTGACAGTCCCTTTTAGCTTGTTTGTTTCCTTCTCCAATGTTGCAGCTTTTTCATCACTCATCTCGAGGCTTGCCTTCAACACTTTTATATCCTTACTAACTAATTCAAGTATACCCAGTTTGTCATTTATTGATTTTAACAGAACCGTTTCGACCTTTACCATTCCCGGTGGTGAAAATATTAAATTGTCTGTGTCTGTAGAAGAGTCACGTTTTCGTCTCCGTCAGGTTTGGGTGTTGCTTGTTTTCGTAATATTTGCCGTTAAATGTCTTAAGATTTGTTTTGTGTTATTATCCAGATTGAAGGTTATCACCCACCAGATTGTGCAGTGCTAATATTTTAGTCCAACTTGTCGATGTTGAATATTACGTTTTATCTTGAGGTGCTCCACCTAACTTCGTTCAGTCAGCCATTACATGTCCGCAATTTCTTCTTACCTGTCCCTCGATTCCTCAACTCCTTGCACGTCGACTCCCGGTGTCAACTCCCATTTGTGAGTGTCAAGACTCCAAAGATTCAGTGTTTTTGGAATGAAGGAGACTGATTAGTTGCTGTACTTCCTAGAACACAAACACTTGCATCTTTCAGTATAGGCAGGTCGGCCACCTGGCAGACAGTCAGAACCGTGCACTAGGCCGATCCATTGGCAATCAAAAGCTGTATCACGCGATGGAATGCTGTCTTTCACAATTTCTTGGCTTGCAATGTCTTGTGACTTCAGTAAAGCAAGGGCCCACAAGTATCATCAATGAATAGGCTAGGATATTGAAATGAGCGAGATGAAAGACTTCGCTCTCACACAGTCACACTATTGAGCCAGTATGTTGCTTACTTTCTGCGTCAACATAAAACATTTAATTAAAAAACTGTTTGAAAAATTCTTGATTGAGAAAATGCTCTCTGCTAAAAAAGCTATTTTTGTTTCTTTTTGACCATTTGAATTGAAAAACAATCACAGTAAGGTACTTAATTGTTACCCAGAAATGATTTGATATTGAGAGAAAAGCAGCTGCATTGGATCTTAACATTTTTTTCCTTCAGTTCTTGAGTCCCATTTGGTGCCTAGTGAATAGAACCCAATGGAGTGGTCTAATTGATCAGCCTGTTTGTTTTCTTACTGCCGTTCAGCTGTAGGCCTATGCTGCAAGCTAAAATGTGACGTCAGGTCTTTGTAAGGTGTTTGAATTGTTTTAACTTTGGCTAGCCCACCAAGGGGAATGGATTCTTTAGTGTAATGGTGGGATAGCAGACATGGGTACAAATTTGAAATCTTCAAATACTTTGAGTGTTTGCTGTAACCTACCAGGGTTAGCACCAGAGATGGAAGAGGAAGCGAGACATCCCACTCCCTAATTTATTTCTGGTTACGTTACAGTCAATGTTTACCACCCCACTAAGCAGACCGGAACTGACCATTCTTTTCAATGGTTAAAAGCTTTTTAAACATAGTGGGATATCTTAATTTATCCACAATCTTTGTTAGCACTTTTGCAGCTACTCTGTTGGTTCCATTGCGCCAGGCCAGCTCAATCAAACCCTTATAAAGTATTTGAAATAATTTTAAATAGTATTTGAACCCAGGTCTGTGGGATAGTTGTATTGATGTGCAAGAGGAAATGAGGACATACAGCTCCCCAGATGTTCCATAGTAGCATGGTAGCATTATGGCAGTCATATTACCCCATCCATCAAAGGGTTTCTTCAATGCAGCCTGTAATTTTCAAATCCAGCATTGAACAATCCCGCAAGCCAAGATGAAAAGACAGCAACATTGTATTCTACTATTAGCACTGTAAATATTACATGTATTCCCTAGATACGCTAGTTAGCATTACTTCCACCTTGTGGGTTCATTATTTTTGAAGAGCCATGCTCGTCGATGATGGCAAGGCCTGACCTAGTTCTGGGCCATCACCCCCCCCCCCCCTCACACTCTCTCTCTCTCTCTCTCTCTCTGTGTCTTTCACACTCTCCCTCTTTCTCCCTGTCTCTCTTTCTCTCCACCACATTTCACACTGTGAAACATAGCGAGAGGTGGTCCCTGCTGAACAATTACCATGCAAAGCAATCCAAATAGAGATGTTTGCCGAAAACAACATGTGTGTAATTACTGCTTAATGACTCCCTTGTCTAGTCAGAATGCACAATTAGACCGGCAATGGGGAAGCACTGCCAGTGCCCACTGGAGAGAGAAAGATAGAGAGAGGCAGAGACCGAGGTTGGCAGAGAGAGGCAGGGAGAGAGACAGGCAAAAAGAGAGAGAGAGAGAGAGAGAGAGAGAGAGGGGGGGGCAAAGAGGGTGGTTTCTGCAGTGAATGTGGAGTAATGGCTGCACTGATAGCATTCAACTGAGGATAAATTGGCATTTTAAATGGGAGAGCCAGTGCAAGGAGAGCTATAGCAGAGCATAGGAAAAGGCTTACATTGGAATATATGAGCAGCCATGTTGAATTACAAAATGTCTGACCTTTATCTGTTGTCTTGGGGGTTGATTGGTAGTTGGATGGTTTCAATTTGAACGTCAGATTTTCATCCCACCTCCGTGTTGAAAAGACAAGACTGTGACATGAAATAAACACTTTAATTCTTTATCCATTTTGTTTAATGGCATAGCTTTAAAACAAGAGGATAAAATATTTAAAAAATGTGTGTATTTGTTGACTGTACTATGAGACCCAGAAGAGGGTCTGTCCAACCTTACCTCTTTATCTCACTTTATCTAATCGCCGACATGACAGTGGTTTTTGATACATTAAATTAAATACAGTAGTCCAAATACAGTATGTGGACGGACTGTAGAGGCTTTCATATGAAACAATTATATCACCCTGTACCACTCATTGATCAAGTTGTTGTTCACAAATGTGGTGTGGTTTTGAAAGGAGATAAGCCTGTGATCTCACAAAGCTAAATGTCTGACAATATATTACTTATTCAAAGCAAACAGAATGTTGATGCTCAGTATTTAAACTATGCTTATATAAACTGAACAAAAACATAAACACAACATGTAAAGTGTTGGTCCCATGTTTCATGAGCTGAAATTTAAAAAAATCTCTGATATATTCCATATATACAAAAATCTTATTTCTCTCAGATTTTGTGCACAAATTTGTTTACATCCCTGTTTGTGAGCATGTCTCATTTTCCAAGATAAGCCATCCACCTGACAGGTGAAGCATATTAAGAAGCTGATTAAACAGCTTGATCATTACCCAGGTGCACCTTGTGCTGGGGACAATAAAAGGCCGCTCTAAACTATGTAGTTTTGTCACACAACAAAATGCCACAGATATCTCAAGTTTTGAGGGAGCATGCAATTGGCATGGTTACTCTAGGAATGTCCACCACAGCTTTTGCCAGAGAATTTAATGTTAATTTCTCTACCATAAGCCGCCTCCAATGTTTTAGAGAATTGAGCAATGCATCCACCCGGCTTTACAACCGTAGACCATGTGTATGGCATTGTGTTAGCAAGTGGTTTGCTGATGTCAACGTTGTGAACCGAGTGCCCCATGGTGGTAGTGGGGTTATGTTATGGGCAGGCATAAGCTATGGACAATGAACACAATTGCATTTTATCAACGGCAATTTGAATGCACAGAAGTACATTGACAAGATCGTGAGGCACATTTTTATCTGTGACCAAAAGATACATATCTGTATTCCCATTCATGTGAAATCCATAGATTAGGTCCTAATGAATTTATTTCAATTGACTGATTCCCTTATATGAACTGTAACTCATTAAAATCTTTGAAATTGTTGCCTGTTGCGTTTCTATTTTTGTTCAGTATAGTTCTCTTTAAGTAGCATAGTTGCCCCCCCAAAAAATATTGTGTGTTTTGTGCAGTGCTAAAACGTGTTGAATATATTCTTGGAGACAAGAAAGGGAAAGGGAAAGGGGGTTACCTAGTCAGTTGTACAACTGAATGCCTCCAACTGAAATGTGTCTTCTGCATTTAACCCAACCCCTCTGAAACTGAGGTGTCATTGAGACGGCTTATTTATGTGTCTGGGTGGTGAATCTAGAGTTAGGAATAGTAATGTATTCTTTAGAATAAGCAAGTAGATCCTCACAAGGTTTCATTTGAATGCATCATTAACCAACCATTGCCTCGGGTCACTGCTCATTCCCCAGTCATTACTCGCTATTACTAATAATCTGGTGTAATTTGTGAATCTCTCTCTTTCTCTGCCTCTCTGTATCTCTCTTTATCTCTCTTTATCTCTCTTTATCTCTATGTCCCTCTTTTTAATATCTTCCACTGTGGATATTTTCTTTCACCCTCAGGGATCGTATCCATCAGACTTCTCAGGTCATCATTTCTTAGCCAATCACAGTGGCCCATCTGTGTTCACTGATATTCTACCTGTGTTTTTCTAGCAAGCAAACCTTCAATCCATTTCTTCTGGATCGGAAAAGACCACCCATTAAATCCCACTGTATCTCCCCATCTGTGGAATTTGAAATAGAATGCTGTTTGATCATGTTTTCATTGCCGTCTGTCTGTTCCCCTTCCTAAACCCACAGAGCTAGGTGATGTGGCCCACGCTATGCAAATAATTACTTTTGTCAACAAACAAGAAAACATTGTCTCTCCTTCATGCCTTTAAATAATTCCATAGCGGGTTGAGAGCTGGTATTGATATATGTCTATGAATGTCCTGTATTACCCAATGCACGGTGAGGGCACTGTCAAGGTTAATCCCATTTGCCATATAAACGGCTTCATGACAGATCTGAGTGCTATGGAGAGTCCAAGGTTGTACGACAATATATTGCTTTCTGTTGGGCCATAAAAAAAATTCTCCATCACAATGGCTTCATGAAATTCTCTTGTAGTATCTTCAGTTTAGGCTTTGTGAACTTTTCTCATTCTTAAGAAATGCATTTTAAGGTGTTAGATGACTATCAGGCAAGAAGATTCCAACTGAAAAGTGGTACTCCTCATGAATTTCTGTGTTGCTTCAAATCTGGGCCTGATTCATAAAGCATTTCAGAGTAGGATTGCTGATCTAGGATCAGGTCCCACCAGTAACCTTTTTAATTGTGATCTAAAAGACAAACTGGTCTTAAATCAGTACTGGGACACTTGATATGGCCCCTGAGTCCTCAAAGGGGCCTATGTCTGAGTAGGAATCTTTCCTAAATTGTGGCCCATCTGTAAGTCACGCTAACCATAGCAATGTAGCTAAAACAGCATAGCACTGTAGTTTGTCTAGTGTCAGGGCCATGTCATAAAACAGTTCAGCCACGCAATCTGATTGGAGCACAGCCATGCTAAAACCACAGTAAAGGCATTCCCCTTCATTTATTAGTGTTTAGCATTAGGGTCAGCATCAAGTGTTCTCTTCTCTTAGCATACTCCTCATTGCTTATACCCCATGTGAGAGACATGGCATCCCTTCCCTTCAACAGCCAAGTACTCATACACACACATGCGCACACACACATGCACACACACACATGAGCACACACACAGTATACACATAGGGTATTCTCGACCCCACGGGGGAAAGCCCATCGCTCGTCACTTGGCTCAACTAGCCTAATTACCGCCCACTGATGAACTGTAATTACCGACACTGCCACAACGAGGTTTAGAGAATGTGACAAAGTAATTAGACTCATGCTTCAGGCCACCCGTGAAGACATCACTACTTCTCTCGCTCTTTCTTTCTCTTTCTCTCTCTTTCGCTCTCTGTGTTTAGAACTCTTATTCACATAATATTTGTTTTCTTTCTATTTCTGTTTACAGTTTGATGGTGACAACATGTACATGAATGACAATAACCAGGAGTTTCGGTCACCAAGCCAGGTGAGTAGGCCGGATCACCAACTAATACCGAAGTTTGAAAAAACAGGTTCTACCTTATGGTCAAATGCCATTCTATCTGTGGCGGCTGCATCAGCTAAACTGAAGCGTTTAAATGTCTAATAGCAAAGTATGAAAAGCAAAAACAATTGAACAATGTTGCTTCAGAGCTATCACCCTCCTGGCCATCCACATGTTGTAGTTTTCTCTATTCCTAACATGGAGAGTAACTTCCCATGCTTAATTATTGACTAGTTATTATGGAGTTCCCAAAACCAATAGCTGTGTTACCTAGTCCAGGCAAGGTAAGGTGTGGATTTGTTTTTACCAAAACAGTTTTCACTGACTTACTTGTCTCAAACCCTTTCGTTCCATTGAGAGCATAGGCCATGCACAAACTTCCTCCAGACTTGTTGTATTGAGGTTTTACAGTATTAAAAGGTGTTATAAGGTGTTGTTAGATTTCTGTCTAACTAGCCTGTTGGGAGCTTAGGAGTGTAGCTAAGATAGGAGCTGACCCAACACTCACTCCAGTAGACTGGGGGGAGGGGAGCAGAATACTCACAGCTAGAGCTGGAACACATGGGAAGAGTTGTTGATACAGCGGCAAACCTTGATGCTTTAACAAAACATGACAAGGTTACAACTCCTCATCAATTAGCACTTGCCAACAGAGAGGGAGGGAGAGAGAGAAGGGGGGGAGAGAGAGAAGGGGGAGGGAGGGAGGCAGGGAGAGGAAGAGGGAGAGAGAAAGAGGGAGCATGAGTGCAAAGTTCAGAAGACAAAAGGCTGAGTAGAGACCCCCCTAAACCTTTCCTAATAAGATTGTATTGTCTTTGATGTCTGGATTGACTCCATATAATGAGGGGTCGAGCGATAGATTTAGCAGTTTATTGGCTGCTCATGGCTCATTGCAGAATTACAAGTTCTACCGTGTTGGCTTCTCTGACGACATCACTGGACACACATTGGTTGCTTTAATTGGGAAAACTGTCAAGCACTGTTGTCCATCAGACTGGTGATATGTCAATCAACACCTACTTTAAGTGATCAAAGGTCTCAACTGACATCTCTTTGAACTTAAAAACTTCTTAGGGCTGAGATCCCGCTAACGGGGTCAATATGACAACAGCCAGTGAAAGTGCAGGGCGCAAAATTCAAAACAGAAATCCCATAATTAAAATTCCTCAAACATAGAAGTATTTCACACCATTTTAAAGATACACTTCTTGTTAAACCCACCACAGTGTCCGATTTCAAATAGACTTTACGGCGAAAGCACCACAAACGATTATGTTAGGTCAGAGCCAAGTCACAGAAAAACACAGCCATTTTTCCACAAAAATCAGAAATAGAGATAAAATGAATCACTAACCTTTGAACATCTTCATCAGATGACACTCATAGGACTTCATGTTACACAATACATGTATGTTTTGTTTGATAAAATTCATATTTCTATCAAAAAATCTCAGTATGCATTGACACGTTATGTTCAGTAGTTCCAAAAACATGCAGTGATTTTGCAGAGAGCCACATAAATTTACAGAAATACTCGTATTTTCATCAACATTTATTATAAGTGTTATGCATTGAACTTTAGATAGACTTCTCCTTAATTCAACCGCTGTGTCAGATTTCAAATAAGCTTTACGGAAAAAGGAAAACATGCAATAATCTGAGTACGGCGCTCAGAGACCAAACAAGCCAAAAAGATATCCGCCATATTGTGCAGTCAACAGAAGTCAGAAATAACATTATAAATATTAACTTACCTGTGATGATCTTCATCAGAATTCACTCCCAGGAATCCCAGTTCCACAATAAATGTTTGTTTTATTCGATAATGCCCATCATTTATGTCCCAATAGCTACTTTTGTTAGCGCGTTTTCACGAAGCGCGTTCACTAGGGGCAGACGAAATGTCAAAAGGTTTCGTTACAGTCCGTAGAAACATATCAAATGATGTATAGAATCAATCTTTAGGATGTTTTTAACATAAATCTTCAATAATGTTCCAACCAGAGAATTCCTTTGTCTGTAAAAAAGCAATTGAACGTGAGCTAACTCTCACGTGAACGAGCGTCACGAGCTTGTGGCACTCTGCCAGACCACTAACTCAAAGAGCCCTTATGAGCCCCTCCTTTACAGTAGAAAAATCAAACAAGGTCTAAAGACTGTTGACATCTAGTGGAAGCCTTAGGAAGTGCAACATGACCAATATCTCACTGTATCTTCAATAGGGGTAGCCTAGTGTTTAGAGCGTTGCACTAGTAACCGGAAGGTTGCAAGTTCAAATCCCCAAGCTGACAAGGTACAAATCTGTCGTTCTGCCCCTGAACAGGCAGGTCATAGGCCGTCATTGAAAATAAGAATTTGTTCTTAACTGACTTGCCTAGTTAAATAAAGGTAAAATAAAAATAAAATAAAAGGGAATGAGTTGGAAAACGACCAACCTCAGATTTCCCACTTCCTGGTTGGATTTTTTCTCTCAAAATAACACATCCTAGATCTGAATGAATGAAATATTCTTATTAAATACTTTTTTCTTTACATAGTTGAATGTGCTGACAACAAAATCACACAAAAATTATCAATGGAAATCAAATTTATCAACCCATGGAGGTCTGGATTTGGAGTCACACCCAAAATTAAAGTGGAAAACCACACTACAGGCTGATCCAACTTTGATGTAAGGACAGTCTGTGGTGCAATGTGGCGTTGGTGGATGGAGCGAGACATGATGTCCCAGATGTGCTCAATTGGATTCAGGTCTGGGGAACGGGTGGGCCGGTCCATAGCATCTATGCCTTCCTCTTGCAGGAACTGCTGACACACTCCAGCCACATGAGGTCTAGCATTCTCTTGCATTAGGAGGAACCCAGGGCCAACCGCACCAGCATATGGTCTCACAAGGGGTCTGAGGATCTCATCTCGGTACCTAATGGCAGTCAGGCTACCTCTGGCGAGCACATGGAGGGCTGTGTGGCCCCCCAAAGGAATGCCACCCCACACCATGACTGACCCACCGCCAAACCGGTCATGCAGCAGAACGTTCTCCATGGCGTCTCCAGACTGTCACGTCTGTCACATGTGCTCAGTGTGAACCTGCTTTCATCTGTGAAGAGCACAGGGCGCCAGTGGCGATTTTGCCAATCTTGGTGTTCTCTGGCAAATGAAAAACATCCTGCACGGTGTTGGGCTGTAAGCACAACCCCCACTTGTGGATGTCGGGCCCTCATACCACCCTCATGGAGTCTGTTTCTGACCGTTTGAACAGACACATGCACATTTGTGGCCTGCTGGAGGTCATTTTGCAGGGCTTTGGTAGTGCTCCTCCTGCTCCTCCTTGCACAAAGGCGGAGGTAGCGGTCCTGCTGCTGGGTTGTTGCCCTCCTACGGCCTCCTCCATGTCTCCTGATGTACTGGCCTGTCTCCTGGTAGCACCTCCATGCTCTGGACACTACACTGACAGACACAGCAAACCTTCTTGCCACAGCTCGCATTGATGTGCCATCCTGGATGAGCTGCACTACCTGAGCCACTTGTGTGGGTTGTAGACTCCGTCTCATGTTCACCCACGACTGCGTGGCCACGCACGCCTCCAACTCAATCATCAAGTTTGAGGACGACACAACAGTGGTAGGCTTGATTACCAACAACGACGAGACGTCCTACAGGGAGGAGGTGAGGGCCCTCGGAGTGTGGTGTCAGGAAATTAACCTCGCACTCAACGTCAACAAAACGAAGGAGATGATTGTGGACTTCAGGAAACAGCCATTGATGGTGAATAGCCATTGATGTCAGTGTTTCTCCTATATGAATTTAGCAGTGGTATACCACCCAATTGTTTTTCTGTGTTTTGTTTTAATATAATGTAGATGTATAGATGTACAGTGCCTTCAGAATGTATTCACACCTCTTGAATTTTTCATATTTTGTTGTGTTACCGCCTGCATTTAAAATGGATAACATTTTGTGTCACTGGCCTACAAACAATGCCCCATAATGTCAGAGTGGAATTATGTTTTTAGACATTTTTACAAATTAATGAAAAATTTAAAGCTGAAAAGTCTTGAGTCAACAAGCATTCAACCACTTAGTTATGGTAAGTCTAAATAAGTTAAGAGCTAAAATGTGCTTAACAAGTCACATAATATGTTGCATGGGCTTACTCTGTATGCAATAATAGTGTTTCACATGATTTATTAATGACTACCTCATCTTTGTACCCCAAACATACAATTATCTGTAAGGTCCCTCAGTAGAGCAGTGAATTACGAAAACAGATTCATCCACAGAGACCAGAGAGTTTTTCCAGTGCCTCGCAAAGAAGTATAGGTAGATTGGTAAAAAAAAAAGCAAACATTGAATATCCATTTGAGCATGGTGAAGTTATTAATTACACTTTGGATGGTGTATAAATACACCTAGTCACTACAAAGATACAGGTGTCCTTCTTAACTCAGTTGCCGGAAAGGAAGGAAACCGCTCAGGGATTTCACCATGTGGCCAATGGTGACTTTAACACATTTACAGAGTTTAATGGCTGTGATAGGAGAAAACTGAGGATCAACAAAAAATTTTACTCCGTAATACTTACCTAAATAACGAAGCCTGTACAGAATACAAATATTGCAGAACATGCATCCTGTTTGCAATAGGGCACTAAAGTAAAACTACAAAAAATGTGGCAAAGAAATTAACTTCATGTCCTGAATACAAAGTGTTGTGTTTGGGGCAAATCCAACACAACACATAACTGAGCAGCACTCTTCATATTTTCAAGCATGGTGGTGGCTGCATCATGTTCTGGGTATGCTAGTCATCGATAAGGACTAGGGAGTTTTTTTTAGGATAAAAAGAAACTGAATAGAGCAAAGCACAGGCAAAATCCTAAAAGAAAATCTGGTGCAGTCTGCTTTCCAGCAGACACTGGGGGACAAATTCACCTTTCAGCAGAACAATAACCTAAAACACAAGGCCAAATATACACTTGAGTCACTTACCAAGACGACATTGAATATTCCTGAGTGGCCTCGTTAAAGTTTTGATTTAAATCGCAAGACTTGAAAATGGCTGTCTAGCAATGATCAACAACCAACTTGATAGACCTTGAAGAAGAATTAAACAAAATGATGTGCAAATATTGTACAATCCAGGTGTGCAAAGCTCTTAGAGATTTACCCAGGAAAACTCTCAGCTGTATTTGTGGCCAAAGGCGATTCTAACATGTATTGACTGAGTGGGTTGAATATTTATTTAATCAAGATCTTTAGTGTTATTTTTCTATATATATTTTTTTACAAATGCTATAATGGTTCTTCCACTTTGACATTACATTGTATTTTGTGTAGATCGTTGGGGAAAACAATTACAATTAAATCAATTTAAATCCCACCTTGTAGTACATCAAAATCTGGAAAAAGTAAGGTGGTGTGAATACTTCCTGAAGGCACTGTATGCATGCCCCAGGAAGACCCAGGAAGACTCCCCCACCACCCCCTTTGTTGTTGATTAGATCTCTAGGTGCAATCTCTAGGTGATGTCTTGGGGATGATGTCATGTTTTTTTTGTTGTAACATGACATTTGTGGGTTGCAAAATGTATAACTTCAATTGCACATATGCCAATATACTTTTGATGTCCCACCGGCCCATCAATATTGTATGTCTGTGGAATTTAAAAAAAAGTATATTATAGAGTTACCTTTGAGTGTCCAGAGCTTCTTGTGTCTAGCTAGCACACTTCAGCACATAGTCAGGAGATTACATTACATATGTAATCTAGCTAGCACACTTCAGCACATAGTCAGGAGATTACATTACATATGTAATCTCAGGCCCTTTCAAGAGAAAAACACTAAATAGAAACAGCTTTCATTGATTCTAAGCTAGGAAACAGGTCTAGTCACTCAGTGGCTTCTTCCAAAAGGTATTCATTTGTTTGTTGTAACAGTACACGGAAGGGACATTTTTTGTTTGTTTACCAGCTGAAATTCTTGATCTGTGTTGACTGCATACCAACTGCATACCAATATAACTGATAATATCAATTAATTCACCCTATGGACATTGATTTGTGTCCCGCGTTTCATTTGAATCTGGGATTTATCTGAAATATATGCTTTATAAGAGTTTTATAAGCTCGTTCAATTATGCTGATTTATATATTCCTTACCACAAAGCATAAAATCTATCATTTGATGTTTTCAATCTGTCATTGAATGCACATTGTTCACAAGCACTCATCTCCGAGTGCATGAATGTTCATTGCTATACATACATGTAAAGTATATTTAGTATGCATCGTGTGTTAACATCAACAAACATGGCCACCATATTCTGTGTGGCATCATGGGTAGTATAGTAGTGTAGTGTCCCATTCAAGTCTTTATCTAGCCTGCGTCCATTCAGCACGTTATGAGTCCGGCGGTGCCCCGAATAATCAGGCTGATTGGGCATCAGGCAAGTGTGACTGGAAGGAAATTATCTTGTGGGATTGTGGGTAATGTAGTCTCCTCTTTCAAGCTCAGCGCATTGAGTGTCTAGCAGTGCCCAAAATAACCAGGCTGATTGGGGATCAGGCCAATTTGACGGACAGGAAATGCTTTGATTGGGATTGGTCTGTCAATCAGCAGTGAGGGTGATATGTTTGGTTCATTACAGACTGGAGCCGGTGTGTGTTTATGTGGCCATCGCCCTCCTCTCTGTTTTTACAGTCCTTATCCCACTGGGGTTTAATTTACAATAGAGTTGTAAACTGATGGGATTTACAACTTCCTCCCTATGTTGTTATCAGTCACTGTACAGAGAGCAGACCTGGGTTCAAATAATATTTGAAATCATTCAAATATTTTGAGCATTTGCTTTAGCATATACTTTAGAGTACTTAGAGATGAGTATTTGAAATGATTTAAAATAGTATTGGTACCCAGGTCTGGTGTGCAGAGCCAGAGGCAGAAGGAGAGAAAGAAGGAGAGAAATACTTTTCTCTCTGTTACCTCGTCTTTTTAAAAACTTTTGTTCCGACCCTGCCTTGCTGTAGAAATAAACTCAGGGTCTTCAAGAACTAGATAGTTTTAGCTTCTTTGTGTTTCTGCCTTTGGTTCTTCTGTTGTTGAGGAGACAACGTGGGCCTCTATTGATTTAGTCACAACCACAGGGGAGCAGTTGCTGATGGTCTAGATTAGAATAGAAACTTCACCTGTTGGTTAAAGTCTCTCTCTCTCTCTCTCTCTCTCTCTCTCTCTCTCTCTCTCTCTCTCTCTCTCTCTCTCTCTCTCTCTCTCTCTCTCTCTCTCTCTCTCTCTCTCTCTCTCTCTCTCTCTCTCTCTCTCTCTCTCTCATACTAACACACACACATTACACTCCAGGTAGACCCATACAATAAGAGTGGTCAAGTCTAGGGTTGCAAAGCTACCAGTAATTTACCAAAGTTACTATAATCTTCAGTCATTTTGGTAATTAACAGGTCAGCTATGGCAATCTACGGTAACGGGTAATTTATACTTGAATAACTTTAAAAAAAAGATATATATATATATATTATGAGTTTGTAAGCGCGGATATCGACTCTGCCGCTCGAGCATGCTTTTGGGGCACAGTCGATAGCGCACTGGACTTCGGCTAGAAGGTTGAGGGTTCGAGGCCTGCTCTCTGCCATTTCACTACAATAATATTTAAAAAAATATATCAGAGAGCAAAGACACCTCATAACACACTGGTACCACACTCAACACATGTGGGCGATGGCAAAATGACTTAATGGTGTACCATTATACTCTGAGTACAACAGACAGAAACACATGTGCGCAGGGATACGTACACACAGACATGCACACGTGCAGACACACACACACTCCCCTTCCATTTTCAGTGGGTAGTTCTCTTCTCATCATTCTTCCTTTTTGGTCATGCGAAAAGTTGCCAGAGTAGATTACTAATCATGTACATGGAAAGCATGATGCACATCTCTTTCTCAAGCCCAACTAGAAAAATGTGATATAGTTGAGAAAGAAAATTGAACACTTTGTGTACAGTGCATTCGGAAATGATTCAGACCCCTTCCCTTTTTCCACATTTTGTTACGTTACAGCCTTATTCTAAAACGGCTTAAAGGGATTTTTTCCTTATTAATCTACACACAAATACCCCATATTGACAAAGCGAAAACAGGTTTTTCGAAATGTTTGCTAATTTATTACAAGTAAAAAACAGAAATACCTTATTTACATAAGTAGTCAGTTGGCTATGACTCAAAATTGAGCTGAGGTGCATCCTGTTTCCATTGATCATCCTTGAGATGTTTCTACAACTTGATTGGAGTCCACCTGTGGTAAATTAAATTGATTGGAAAGGCACATCTCTGTCTATATAAGGTCCCACAGTTGACAGTGCATGTCAGAGCAAAAACCAAGCCATGTGGTCGAAGAATTGTCCGTAGAGCTCTGAGACAGGATTGTGTCGGGGCACAGATCTGGGGAAGGGTACCAAAACATTTCTGCAGCATTGAAGGTCCCTAGGTACACAGTGGCCTCCTTCTATTTAAGACTGATGAAGTTTGGAACCACCAAGACTCTTCCTAGAGCTGGCTGCCTGGCCAAACTGATCAATTAGGGAAGAAGGGCCTTGGTCAGGGAGGTGACCAAGAACACAATGGTCACTCTGACAGAGCTCCAGAGTTCCTCTGTGGAGATGGGAGAACCTTCCAGAAGGACAGCCATCTCTGCATCACTCCACCAATCAGGCCTTTATGGTAGAGTGGCCAGACAGAAGCCACTCCTCACTAAAAGGTACATGACAACCCGCTTGGAGTTTGCCAAAAGGCACCTAAAGGACTCACAGACCATGAGAAACAAGATTCTCTGCTGATGAAACCAAGATTGAACTATTGGCCTGAATGCCAAGCATCACATCTAATGTAAACCTGGCGCCATCCCTACGGTAAAGCGTGGTGGCAGCAACAGGACAACGACCCTAAGCACACAACCAAGACAATGCAGGAGGGGCTTCAGGACAAGTCTCTGAATGTCCTTGAGTGGCCCAGCCAGAGCCTGGACTTGAACTTCATCGAACATCTCTGGAGATACCTGAAAATAGCTGTGCAGCAACGCTCCCCATCCAACCTGACAGAGCTTGAGAGGATTTGCAGAGAAGAATGAGAAAAACTCCCCAAATACACATGTCCCAAGCTTGTAGCGTCATACCCAAGAAGACTCGAGGCTATTAATTGCTGTGAAAGGTATTCAGTATTCAGACCTTTTACTCAGTACTTTTACTGAGTAAAAGGTCTGAATACTTATGTAAAACATTTCTAAAAACATTTATTGTACTTTGTCATTATGGGGTATTGTGTGTAGATTGATTGGGGGGGAAATAATTTCATCCATTTTAGAATAAGGCTGTAACGTAACAAAATGTGTAAAAAGTCAAGGGGTCTCAATCCTTTCTGAATGCACTGCATGCTCCCAACATTTGAATGGGTAAATCTAACCAACGTTTTGGCACGCAGTGCCTTCTTCAGTTTTGAGATTAAACCCTATTCATCTAGTTATATTGGTTGAAAATGAACTGTTTACATTCTAACGGTGTTTCTCAGTGAAACATTTTTCTTCGACATTGAAACAACATTGAAACAACATTGAGGGAATAGGATGCCCACACCCATGCTGAGAGGATTTGTTATGGACATCCTATCTTGGTGAGTCTGTCAGCCAATAAATCCAATTATCATCAGCTTCTGAAAGAGAAGAAATACAAGAATAAAAAAGCCTAGGGTCTCCATTACGTCTATTCCAGTTTTATCCACGATGTCTCTTCATATTTCAGGTTCTACTAGACTAAACAACATGACTGATACGAGACTATCCCAATATATACATTTTTTAAATATTTTTTTTTACCTTTATCTATTTAGACAAGTAAATTAAGAACAAATTCGTATTTACAATAACGGCCTACCACAAAATAGCCATGAGTACAGTAGACCTTGGTTAAGAAATACTTTTTAAAACATTTTTGCTGGGCTTGATTGAGCTTACCGAGCACAAAGGAACCAATAGCTCAGTTGCAAAATATCAGGAAATCCAGGCAGGCTAAAGTAACTATTTAAAATAGTACATTTTGAACCCAGGTCTGGAGAACAGTGCATGAAGATTATTCAGAGAAGGTCCTCTTTTGGCTGTGAGCCACTTGGTCCTCCTCAACTTAATGTACATAATGCTGAAACCTTAAAACCACCCCAAAACAGAACTTATCAGCAGTGAGAGTACACTGAATGATTCATACGCTCTTTTAAGAGAACTTGAAACCATGGATCTATTTTGGGCTCCGCTTTATATGCACTACTGCTGCTGCTGCAGAGGGATTTAGAGAGGACTAAGTAGTTTGATATTTCTATTGGTTTTCCATGGATTTATTTTCTCTCTCTCTCTCTCTCTCTCTCTCTCTCTCTCTCTCTCTCTCCCCCTCTCTCTCTCTCCTCCCCAGTGATCTTTCTCATCATATGGAGACCAAGGTCATGCCTGATTGAAATATAATAGAAGTGTAGACATCTGGTCTAATACTGTGGGAAGTTAAATCTATTTTAATGGCCCTGCCGCAGTGGATTCTCTCTGATGCACTCCTCGCGGTTCAGTGACAGTAAATCACAATGTTCTCTTATTACCCTGACTGGAATGAGGGCATAGAGAGAGAACAATGAGGGATCCACACCATTTGTTTTTCTCTCCTCCCTCCCCCCTCCTCCCCCTCCCTCCGTTTGCCATGGCTTAAAGAGAATGACATCACAAAAATAAAAATAAAGGGGGATTATGGCTAGGCTATTGTGCCATATGTGATTACCGGGGCTTCCACATTCCCTTGGGGGGATGAGTGACTACAGGCTGACATCTTTTATTTATTTATGTGATTTCAGCAATAATGATTGGATGAAATAGGGAAGTGTGGTGCACCACAATACTAACCCCACAAATATGTCCAGATTTGTAACTGAACTAACAAAGAGTTAATGGTGTGCTTCTTTTTCAGCTTCCTCACATTTAATTTTTGGGGTGTTTTTGGTCTGATTTCAAGCTCAACTCAAATAGGCCACACACAGCTGTAATGGAGTGTGGTGTGGGGGTCTTTTACCCAACTAAATTAGATCTATTTTGATGTGATATTTGAGGGAATTGCCAGTGGGGGGAGCAGGATAGAGGATAGCTCAGTCCCCATAACCCCCAAGCCCACCTGTCCTGACGGGATTGGACGGAGAAAACCGCCCTTTTTCAATCCACTTATCCCAGTTCTACCTGGCTGTCAGTCAGCCAGCTCTGAAATCTATCTTCTGCTCTTTTTCAATCGAGGGCTATTCATCGCCATCTATTGTATTACACTGGCTAGTTCTGCTGATGCATCACCCCAATGGAGTTTCTTGTCATTTCAGAGCATGGTGGCTAGGTCAAGTGCTTCAACACACTGTCCTTCATCTATTTGACGATCATTCTGAAATACCCTTCAGCCATTTGTCCTCGCCATTAGTTGATGGGTGTCTTATTTGTCCTCCCTATGCTCAAGAGGCTCTTCTTGGCATTTGGCACTACTAGAATGTCGTGTTGTGTTTGAGTAACCTATCCTAACCCAAGTGTCTTCTTCCTATATCTATCTCTTATCTAGAGATGGCTGACATCTCTGTTTGTGCATCACAAGCTGCTGCACATCGCCAGAACAAGGCCGATCTGTTGTTTTCTCGACATGGCATATGGCTACTGGACCTGCTTTCAATAGATGCTATTTTTAGTAAAGATAGAAGGTGTTTGATTAAGCAAATGGAATACAGTATTCAAATATATCAAATCAGAACGTTTACTGTAAATGTATGCTGTCAAATACTATCGTTAGTGTGTTTATCCGATAGTATTCAACATGGACATTAATCCATATAACCACTAGCGTTAGATTATCTCATGTGGACAGCCGACATGTACAATGGAATTGTAGAAAGGAGGGAGATAATGTAGTGCCCTCGGAGCTTTACAAGCATTTTCTTTCCATAAATAGGAAAGATTTGCTTAAATTTCACCTTTAATGGGAGGGCTAAGGTGGTGGAGTAAAGGCTGAATCAACATTTGACATTTAGTTTTGACCCTTTTGTTTTATCCACATGACCTGAAAGACAGCAGATGTATGAATTATTTATCTGCGTTTGAAAATATTAAACTTGCTATGTCCTTGTTCCAGATTTTATCCCCAAGGACATGAAAGGACTTGTTAAAACAATGGAAGGCCTGATTGTAACATCGCCTCATGCAGCATTCAAATCTTCGAACATGCATCCTACATTAGTTACATTTTATCTTGGAGAAGGAATTGTCTGAAATACATGATGTTGTTCGGATCAAAGCTAGATGAAATGCATGGAAAGCTTAGTTTTGTTGAGCATTTGAAAGTGGTGAATCCATGTAAGAATAATTTTCTTAATTTTTCATAATGTTTTACCAACACAATAGCCAATATCCGTGACACAAATATCTCATTGAGGCTGTAGGCTATGAGGAAAGTAGAAAATGGTCATAAAATGTCTTAATAAATATACCGTAAGCTTTGACAAATCATACATTATTCCTCCAATACCAACCAGGCCTACTGGAAGACACAATCGGAGGCCAATAGAACTGAATAGAGACCCCAAAAATGTATAGGGTGTTCTGAAGACAGTTATTTGAGGGTATGGTCTGCCCAAATGACATCCTTGAAAATGCTTGCCAAGTTACATATTTGTCTCTTGTCAAGAAATCCTAAGATATATAGTACAAGAACGTACAATATTTATCTCACTTATTAGACATAACTACAGCTGTCCTTGAAAGTTTTATGAGAAGTGCAATTCCAATGGACTAAGTAGAAAATAAATGTAGGTTAATAGTAACCTGTTATATGCGAAAACAAGCTCTCCCTGACGTTGGATATAGCAATAGTAGCGAACATCTGCACTAAGAACATCCGCACCAAGATAATCTTCATGTAAAGTGTATGTTATTATGAAAACATAAAGAAAAACAGTATTTTGAACTCAATTTCCCATTGAAAGGAAAACGAAAACATTTCAGCCTAATGTAGGTTTATGTCTCTTTTTCCTTACTTACAATGTTCTATTATAAAGGAGTTTTATCTTGGTTCCATGCACCAACATAGCCGGATGGAGCATGCCTGATTTTCCTCAGTATTTCTTGCCATTTGTTTGCTAAAAGTATTTGTTTGCAAGATAAATGGCTGCTCTGACAGGCGAGATGACAGCCTACACGAAGATGATATTGAATTGATTTCTGAAATGTTGCAGAACGGACTGCTTGATGTGTACCGTGAGACATGAATCATACAAATTCTATTAAAAAGCTCTTGAATGGCTGACACTGGAATATTACTTGTGATGATTAATTTTCCCCAGTCATTATAAAGGGAGTCAGCATCAGATTGCCTCTGACAAAATTGCTTTTCATTCCCTGGTGAATACCCTCTGTGTGCTTTTGAGAGTGCAAAACCATATTTCTCAGCACAATATTATGTCAAGCTAGCCCTTGGAGATACCACAGTGAGGCTTCTTCCTGTACCACCTGATTTGCATTTGCAGAATCATAAGAAAGTATTTCACCTTGTTGTGATGTCTGGAGAGAAGAGGTAATTTATTGACCTTAGATACAGCTCATAACATAGAGACTATGTCAGGGGGATTTGGTCAATTCCATCTCAACCCAATTCAGTTCAGGAATTTGATTGAAATCCCAATGTGAATCATAACATTGAGGAATGTTGTGAGCATTTTCTATTTAAATTCAATGAGTTAAAAGGAATAGACCCCAACCGGTGTTGCTAGTCTTCTATGAGTAAAGCTTTGTTTGGGTTCTTCATTAATAAGCCATTAACCTTTAACAGAAATGAGTTTCTTCATCACAAACACATTTCTTTCTTTGCACATTATCTTGCTTTCTGGACTGACACGGAGGCATCCAAGGCAGCGAGAGTGTTACATTCTGCATTACAACACGCTATAGGATTGATTTTAAAAGCTGATTGAGCACATCAGTGTTGGTGATTATCACTATATTACTGTTTTGCTACATAGTTAAGCATATGCAGTTTGCTTTTCAGGTTAATTAATTATAGTTTAATCTCCTTCTAATAGATGACCATAATTTGTGGCTTCATGTCTGATGGCATTTGCTGATGTGTTTGATTTCAATATCTCAACTCCTAGGGTCTACACACTTGCCATCTCACTCCTTTTTATCTTTAGTGAGCAAGATTTCCAATGTGTTTGTCACAAATGGTAAATAAACGAAAAAATGTGAATCTTGAACTTGAAACCTGTCCTGTCATCTTGTCCCCATTCTCAGAACTACTCCAGTCAAGGCCGAGGAAACAACAGCGGAGGAGGAGGGGATGAAGACTACGAGATCCCCCCCATCACACCCCCCAACCACGCTGACCCCTCTCTGCTTCACCTCATGGACCCCGAGTCGGGCTACACCTTCCACTCACTGCCCCACAATGGCCTGCTCAACCCCTATTCCTACCCAGAGCTGCCTGCTGCCCTCATGATGTCCAATATGCTGGGCCAGGATAGCCATCTTCTCTCAGGGCATAATATGCACTCGGTAAGATTCACCAGTTACAGTACTTCTCCTAGGATTCAATTCCATGTTTTTGTTATTTTCAGCGTGGCTTTATAAGGGACATGTTATTGTCTTAGAACAGGGATATACACTTGTTTTAATTAGCAGGAGTGTGGAACAAAAGCTAAGGAGATCCCAGCAGACACATGCACCATTTATGCTTTTATATGCTTTTATACATTCTTCTTTTTGTGACAGACTCCGTCATATCTATTCCGTCACCACACTCAAAAATATTTGACTCCATGAAAGTGAGCACAGAAAGAGAGCAAGGAGCTGTACTGTACACATCTCATCTGCTCTCTGATTGGTAAAACAAAAAAGGGGGTCTTGGAGGAGAAGAGAAGGGTTCTCCCTTGTCAGCTACTTTTATCTTTCAAAATGATGCAGAGGACGTCCATTCCAACCCCAGTAAGCGACTATTTCATGTGTTAAACATGGTTCACACTGAGCAAACACCCCTGGCGTACACATTCAAGTCCTTTAATCATAGAATCGAACGAGATGAATTATAAATGGCCCGCGTGTGAATAATTCAGCGTTATATACTTTCATCTGACACAAATATAACTTCTGGGTCATAAATATTCATGCTTTAATGTGAGTATCCGTGGCATTTATCCTTGGTTAATCAGGTCTTGTGTGATTTCGGGAATCAAAGTACATTTTATGTGTGTGGCAGAGAGTGTGCCATTTAAAGTCAGACTTGGGCTTAACCTTTTCACATGTGAGTTCCAAATATCTCTGATGGTCACCCCAGCTTGACTTGTTTTATGCACGAGATGTCAGAAGGAACTCACTGTTCCAAAATGTGATTGTTATGCAATAGGACACTTAACACGCGCTGCCTGCTAATTATCTATAGGCTATGTTTCAAATTATTTTCAAACAAGTTTTATTTATTTAACATTTTGAATTGAGGTGTGTTCCGCCTCCTAATTAATTCACATAGAAGTATCCAATTTCAGTGTTGCAAACAATTTATGTTTGAGGCTTTACTGAGACGGACAAACTTCTCTCTTCGAGGAGAGCTCAAGCACTTCCATCAATGTTTCCGCAGATCAAGTATGCAGACATTAGCACAGTCTTGCACAAATTGGCATATTTTCTGGCTGGTGCTCGCATTACCTTCCTTGTTGTTTTCCTTACAAATAATAACTTTGGACGTGTGTGCATTCATATCAAAGTAAGTGCCTTATTTTCTGTATATCGTGTTGTCATTTCCACTGTAACATACAGTATGTATGTATGTATGTACAGTACCAGTCAAATGTTTGGACACACCTACTCATTCCAGGGTTTTTCTTTATAAAAAAAAACTATTTTCTACATTGTAGAATAATAGTGAAGACATCAAAACTATAAAATAACACATATGGAATCATGTAGTAACCAAAAAAGTGTGAAACAAATCAAAATGTATTTTATATTTTAGATTCTTCAAAGTAGCCACCCTTTGCCTTGATGACAGCTTTGCACACTCTTGGCATTCTCTCAACCTGCTTCATGAGGTTGTCACCTGGAATGTGCTTAGTGGGACTATCATTTGTTTTTCAACACGACAATGACCCAACACACCTCCAGGATGTGTAAAGGCTATTTGACCTAGAAGGAGAGTGATGAAGCGCCTCATCAGATCACCTGGCCTCCACAATCACCCAACCTCAACCCAATTGAGATGATTTGGGATGAGTTGGACCGCAGAGTGAAGGAAAAGCAGCCAACAAGTGCTCAGCATATGTGGGAACTCCTTCAAGACTGTTGAAAAAGCATTCCAAGTGAAGCTGGTTGAGAGAATATCAAGAGTGTGCAAAGCTGTCATCAAGGCAAAGGGTAGCTACTTTGAAGAATCTAAAATCTAAAATATATTTTGATTTGACTAACACTTTTTTGGTTACTACATGATTCCATATGTGTTATTTTCACCCTTGAATGAGTAGGTGTGTCCAAACTTTTGACTGGTACTCTATGTATGGAGCATAGTGTATTGACAGTTTTATTCACGTTTTCAAGTACTGGTGACAAATAATGCAATCTGATTATTGCATAGGTTATAATGGACACTTATGATGTGTGTAAAATATATTTTTTTAATGTTCTACTGATTATAATGAGCTTATGCTAAGCTATTTGCCAACAATGTGTGGTACCATGTTTGTTGACATTACACAATATATTCTGGTTGTGACGTAATTGTCTGTCAGACAAAAGATGTTATAATGAGGTGAAGGTTAAACGTCCAGAGGTGAATGAAGGGAAGTGAATCATTGTAGACGAAACGCCCCCTTCAACATGCATACTGTAAACAGACCAAACTCCTCGTATCCTCTTTGGTTGACGCGAAAAAACATATGCAGAACGCACAAACTAGCATTCTCGGATTACTTTCGATTTCTAGGAAGTGTTTTACTCAATTATTTCGATCAATGCTGAGCTCACCTGTGATGTAATGAATTATAAATAGTAATTGCTATTAGCCAATTCATATTGTGGTTTCTGACAGCAGGGAGTTACCTAAATATGACCCTAGGACTATTGTAGCCTACATTTTCCGGTTTGGATGATAGTGTATGTTGTCGCTACTTCTGTGAATGTCTGAACATTGCATCCTGTCACGCCTGCTCCTGCCTCCCTTCTCTGGAGCTCAAGGGTGCCAGGCTGCCCTTCATTACGCACACTTGTCACCATTCATTATGCACATCAGTGCTCATTGGATTCACCTGGACTCCTTTACTTTGATGATCGACCCTCTACATCTGTCTGCTCCTCAGTTTGTTCCCCGTGTCAGCATTATTGTCATTTTGTTTCCCCCTGTCCAGACGCTGTCTGTATTCTGTTCCTGTCTGTGTTTCATTAAATGTTCACTCCCTGTACTTGCTTCTCGTCTCCAGCGTTGTTCCTCACACATCCAAAAATAAACTGGTCACATTCAGGACATAACATGGTAAGGACTGTGTTTGTGCAAAATGTTTCTGTGAAAAAACAGTGTGGGATGCTCAAATGCTGACTGTTGCATCAATCGAAGCTGGACGTTCTAAATAAGCGTTCTAATCACATGGGTTTGAGCGTACGCTGCAGGGACCACTGTAGAATGATCACTCCCATTTTTTGGAATGTGTGAAAAGGTTATTAAGTCACTGTGTTGAACATACTAGTGAGATGAATATAGCTGGTGCCATGGAGATGTACAGTAATGTAGTACATAATGTGCAAGAGTATTTATGTGTTTATTTATTTCGTTATACATTTGGCGGTGTTCAGAAAATTATCTGGCTACTACTTTTCATAGCAAATACAGCTTTAATTGATACAATTGGTGTGAGGCTGGTGACGGAGGTGTGTGTGTGCGTGCATTTGGGCGTGTTCATGTTCATGCCTTACGAGCACAAACATGTATGGGAGAAAGCAGCTACCTTTTCTTCTAGGTGTAATAGGCAAATAACATTTCCGTAAGAAAGACAGTCCTGGTTTTTAAACAGCTTTCGATTCACCTTTGCAATTATTTATTTTCAAATAGTCCTTCAGGGTAATGTTCCATTTTCTTATTTCACACCCCCTTTTCTCATAAATGAACCGTCATTGCCATAAATCACTGCAAACAGAGACTTGCACACACCGTGAAAGGTCCAACGATTTATGTAACACATTCATGTTTTCCACTTCCTCATTTTAGTACTACTCTACTGGAGCCTGGCTAATAATAGTGACTATTAATATTTCCTGTTGCCTAGCAACCTGAGCAAGTAATAGCTTACGTTGGAAAAATAGATGACCGATAAGGGAAAAAAATTCAATTCATTTATTATCTTTGGGGACAAGAGGAGCTTATTTCTCAGGCTGAGGCATAGAAAAGTAAGCTGAAATATCTTAAAAGAATTGAAGATGAGGTTATTTTCAATTTCATTCCATTAAGACAGGATGTTGCATTTGACGTTTTTCCTATGATGTCCATGAACCTTAATTTCATGCCAATAAAAGCATAATAGACAGATTCAATTCATATTTCTGTCATAGGCACTGCACAGTATTTGTGTTTTAGGAACGTACCCTATAAATAAGGCAGAATGATAGGTTTTTGCAAAGTTGGGAAATGTGAAAAAATAAAGGTACCCCTAGTATTCGATGTAAGGGATACACTGATCATAATATGATCCTGAACCTAATTTTGTGTCAATTGTTTTCTTCCATTGTAGCTGTAGTTTTTTTAATTTAACAACAATGCCTTAAGGATACATTTCATATCAGAAATGATAACTATCTTACGCTGTATGTAAACTCCCTTACAAATACAAGCTCAGCTGGAGCAATAGATATTGCTCATCTCCGGGGATGATGTTACTTGTTTTAATATAACATTTAGCCTAAGGCTAAAGCTCAGTAAACTTCTTTCTGCTTAGGGATCCTCTTTTCCATCATGCATCTCATGGTCCCCAATCACACAGCAAACGGTTAAAGGGATTGTTCAGAGAAATTACATTCTCTTAATGTTTGTTGTCTTACCCTGAAAGCATTATTTTGGACACGGAGTGATCTGCAATCCCCTTTCTTTTGTTTAACTAGCCACCATACTGTATATATACTGTACACATCTACATATGTCGTTTTGCTATCCCTTTAAGGCATTACAGTATTGTGAGCAGTAGATCTGACCATGACCATGAGCATTTTCAGAAATGAACTTTCCGATATTAGCCCACTTGTTCAGTTTTTGTTGTAGTTGTCTAAAATAGCACATCTTGTTTTTACTGAGAGTAAAGTATGTCACAAATATCTTAGATCTCTGATCACTGGTGGAACACATGATAATAGTAATACCCTTGCTCTCTCCATCAGAATCCTCTTCTGTCTTCCTCTGAATTCATCTAATTTTTGACAGCCTCCTCCCTCTCAGTTCATTCTGACTGCTCTGAAGGCAGAAGTATTAGCTGCTAAATCACAGGATGACATGTGCAGTAGATGGAAAAATGGGCTTGAAGCAATGATGAGAAATAGTTATATTTAGGTATTTAAAAGCTATGTTGATGTGATTGTTTACATGATATATAGCTTGGACTTAGATATAAAAGAAGTGGTATGTTTTATGATGGTTCAAAGGAATTCATGTTACATTAAGATACTGTATGTTTATTCAGAATATTTAATTGATATAGAGACGTTTAATCTAAGCCCGCCTTTCTACAATGCATTTGCATTTAGTAGCTAACACCAAACTGCTAATTACAATAATGACATATCATAAATGTGGTTAAACTGCTAGCAAGATAAGTTCCCATAACATGAGGGAATGGTTTTTATATGTTATCCTTGATTAGAAACATACAGTGGCTTGCCATTGCTAAAGTCAGCAGCCCACCACTCATTTGGCTGATGGGTTTTCTAGAGGTTCAGACGGCAGTAGCCAATAGAGTATAGGCTATCAACATGGGTCCAATATCAGCTTATAGTGGTGTGCTCATAGCCGTTATTGGTCCAAAAGGTGCTTGCTGGCTGGATAATGTTTCATAAGATGGTTAGGTGTTTAGCCAAGTGTGATATCCAAACCCAAACCTGCCCTCTGTTGTCTAAGGCCAGACAGACACATAGTTTGGATGGGACATTGAACAATGCATAATTTCTCCAAGTTGGATGGAGCGCTCATTATGCCTGCATTTAAAAACCCTATCACAGCTAGCCCTCACTGTCAATGTTGCCTGCTCCCCCCAGTCTGCTACTGTGGGGGGGCTTCATGTTTGACAGGCCCCCAGATCCCCAAGCCTGGCTGGTCTGGCTCATTTTTGCGAGGGGAGATGGGAGTGAGAAATGTCTCTTTGAAAAAGAGGAGGGAATTCCCTGGCAGGTGGTAATAAGGGTTGAGGAGGGGCCCGAGCATGTCGCCGAGGAGAACGCCGGCACATTTAAATTTGGGAACTGAACGCCTGCCGATATCTCGTTATAAGCGTAAATGAGGTTGGTTTGGGGAAAAGCCCACCACCAAAAAAGCTCAGCCAAATCTGCAAGTTCATGTAGCAAGATTTGTTCAATCTTGTTAAACGTGTGGCGCTACATAGTCATATTTGGCAGGGTGCATCTGTTACTAGACCACAGGCTGGCCATATTCAGGACTCTCCCTGTTGTCTAGATACTGTCAATGTGGGTTATTGTTAGAATATGAATAGTTTCCAGGTTGCTTCCGAGTGCCGCAGCGGTCTAAGGCACTGCATCATACTGCTGAGACATCACTTCAGCCGGCCTGTGACTGGGTGCCCCATAGGCCAGGGGCTTTCCTTGGCTCATCATGCTTTAGCGTCTCCTTGTGGCGGGCCAGGCAGTATTGTCCCAACCGTCACCTCTCCCGAGCGCGTTGGGGAGTTGCAGCGATTAGACAAGATCTTAACTACCAATTGAATATCTTGAAATTGAGGAGCGAAATGGGGAAAATAAATAAATACAAAATAAATAAAATTAATAAAGAATATGAATAGTGTCCAGTTGGCATTACTGTTGTGATGCAAATCTAATGTTATGTTCAGACTGTTGAAGGCCATACTTGCTTAATCAATATAAAAAACTGTTGACTATGCTCCTATGCAATAATAACATATTAAAGGGATAGTTCACTCTTATTACAAAATTACTCATAACCCTGAAAGCAGTCTAGGAGACAAGGAGAATTAGCAATCCACGCTTTTCGTGTGTTTACCTAGCCACTGTAACCAATAGTTAACATAAGCTTTTTCTTAGCAAATATCAATGGAAGTCAATGTTCAGAATGTTTCAAATCACATGCCCAAGCATGGATAACTGTCTCTCCTTCTCTATAGACTGCTTTCAGGGTAAGAAAACAGGTAAGCAATTCTTACATTTGGATGCAATATCACTTTTTTACTCTGGATGTTATACAGTAGAGAATACCATTGATGGACATCCATCTTTTTGTCAAATGAAACAACCACAACAAAAACATTCCACCTGTAGCTAAGAAAGTGATTTATATACAAATTACAGACCTCTACAGGCACTGCTTTGTAAGTAGGAAAACCTGCGAAATCAGCAGTGTATCAAATAGTTGTTCTCCCCACTGTAGAAAGCGAAACAAGATGTCACATCTATTCCAGTTGAAGACAACAGTGCAGGCAGGTCATATGAGATGTGTCTCAGGCCTGCACAGACTGTATGGTAGAGAGTTCATTGCTTTCTTTAAAGCCAGTTTTAGATCTACACGAAGTGTTAGTTTTGAAAGTGTCTGTGGTTGTTTGTTTGTGTTTTCACAATACATTTTCGTCTGACTCACTGACTGTTATAATGTTATGTGAGCTTGACTTAATTTTATTTCATTTAATATGTTAAAAGACATGTATTTTGCATCACTTGGCATTTTAGACAGACAGGATAAAACAGCACCACCATTTTAAAAGCAGCAACATAAAAAGCCTATTGTTGGCTGCCATTATTTACAGATTCATAGTGAGTATATGGAAGGTGAATCAAATGTTTATGGTCAGAATTAGCCAATCAACATATTATTCAAATCAGTATGTGATTATAAAAACATTAATGGTCATATTCAAGGAGCATAACCTCAAGAATACACTGATTACATTTGTGGCTAAAATTGACGAATTCTGCTGTTTGAAGTTAAGTAAGCAATGAAGTCTCTACCATACAGTCTGTGCAGGCCTGAGACACATCTCATAAGACCTGCCTCCACTGTTGCCTTCAACTGGAATAGATGTGACTTCTTGTTTGGCTTTTTATATAAATCACTTTCTTAGCTACAGGTGGAATGTTTTGTTGTTGTGGTTGTTTCATTTGACAAAAAGATGGATGTCCATCAATGGTATTCTCTAGTCAACAGGTTGTGAGCAATATGTCTTTCTGAAAATAATACATGTCAGGGCACTATGATTCGCTTTGAGTAAAAACAAATATCTTATTAAAGAAAGTGTTTAATAAAAGTCCATATTTGCTTTGAGAGCCTTATTATTCATGGATGAGAATGAAGTAATGAAGAAGTGCATTGAAGGCTTGAACATGAAAAACAAATGAGCAATTATTGCAGCTCATGAATATCCATGCTGCTAATTCAAATAACCTTAGGCAACTGTTAAGACTAATGAATATTTAAAACAAGCATGGTCGTAGAGTTTTTGAACATTGCATTAGCTGACTTTCTAAGATGTACAAGAGTGAACAATTGAATCTGGAGAACCGCTTTTAATCATGATGAAAAAAGTTCTGCTCTTTCATGTTGCAGTGCATAATAGTTCCAGAACAGTAAAGTACTAATATTCTATCATGGAGAGAAGACCCAAAACAAGGAAAATAGTACTTACTATTTAGTATAACTAACATAAACCTCATACATTTCTAATACCAATATCCAGAAATCTAGGGCAGAGGGAAGGCATCGACTTAACAGATTGGGACACACTCCAAACAGACAAAACATGTTGCTTTTCTACGCTAGTCTGAAGAGGGGAACCTGCATACAGTACACATAGACAGTGGGACAAATGGGCCATTTGCCCACTTAAAAGGGGCTCGCTATTTCCTTTGAAGGATCAGCATGGCGAGCTCGTCCTCGATCGCTAGGGCAACGCTAATTAAGCCTAGCACACAGCGAACCTGTGGGGGATAATGTCCCATTATCAGAGTCATTTGTTTCAATTAAATGCTTTGTGATTCTACAATAGCAGCCGCGGCCCCCTCACGAGGAAGCCATTACTCTCACCCAGAGAGCGACTGTGGTTCGGGTTAAGAGTCAGTTCTCAGGATTAGGCCCTACTACCTACTTTCACCAGCGCGTCCGCTTAACACAGCTGCTTTAGGCCTGCAAGCAAGAAAGGGTGTAGCACACATAGGCCTACAATACAACCAGTGACACTTTATTTGAAGGGACTTCATAACACATTCATAACCCATACATTTAAAAAAAATGTATTTCACCTTTATTTAACCAGGTAGGCTAGTTGAGAACAAGTTCTCATTTGCAACTGCGACCTGGCCAAGATAAAGCATAGCAGTGTGAACAGACAACACAGAGTTACACATGGAGTAAACAATTAACAAGTCAATAACACAGTAGAAAAAAAGAGTCTATATACATTGTGTGCAAAAGGCATGAGGAGGTAGGCGAATAATTACAATTTTGCAGTGGAGTGATAAACACTGGAGTGATAAATGTTCAAATGGTCATGTACAGGTAGAGATATTGATGTGCAAAAGAGCAGAAAAGTAAATAAATAAAAACAGTATGGGGATGAGGTAGGTAAAATTGGGTGGGCTATTTACCGATAGACTATATACAGCTGCAGCGATCGGTTAGCTGCTCAGATAGCAGATGTTTGAAGTTGGTGAGGGAGATAAAAGTCTCCAACTTCAGCGATTTTTGCAATTCGTTCCAGTCACAGGCAGCAGAGAACTGGAACGAAAGGCGGCCAAATGAGGTGTTGGCTTTAGGGATGAGATACACCTGCTGGAGCGCGTGCTACGGGTGGGTGTTGCCATCGTGACCAGTGAACTGAGATAAGGCGGAGCTTTACCTAGCATGGACTTGTAGATGACCTGGAGCCAGTGGGTCTGGCGACGAATATGTAGCGAGGGCCAGCCGACTAGAGCATACAGGTCGCAGTGATGGGTGGTATAAGGTGCTTTAGTGACAAATGGATGGCACTGTGATAAACTGCATCCAGTTTGCTGAGTAGAGTGTTGGAAGCTATTTTGTAGATGACATCGCCGAAGTCGAGGATCGGTAGGATAGTCAGTTTTACTAGGGTAAGTTTGGCGGCGTGAGTGAATGAGGCTTTGTTGCAGAATAGAAAGCCGACTCTAGATTTGATTTTCGATTGGAGATGTTTGATATGAGTCTGGAAGGAGAGTTTACAGTCTAGCCAGACACCTAGGTACTTATAGATGTCCACATATTCAAGGTCGGAACCATCCAGGGTGGTGATGCTAGTAGGGCGTGCGGGTGCAGGCAGCGAACAGTTGAAAAGCATGCATTTGGTTTTACTAGCGTTTAAGAGCAGTTGGAGGCCACGGAAGGTGTGTTGTATGGCATTGAAGCTCGTTTGGAGGTTAGATAGCACAGTGTCCAAGGACGGGCCGGAAGTATACAGAATGGTGTCGTCTGCGTAGAAGTGGATCAGGGAATCGCCCGCAGCAAGAGCAACATCATTGATATATACAGAGAAAATAGTCGGCCCGAGATTTGAACCCTGTGGCACCCCCATAGAGACTGCCAGAGGACTGGACAGCATGCCCTCCGATTTGACACACTGAACTCTGTCTGCAAAGTAGTTGGTGAACCAGGCAAGGCAGTCATCAGAAAATCCGCGGCTACTGAGTCTGCCGATAAGAATATGGTGATTGACAGAGTCGAAAGCCTTGGCAAGGTCAATGAAGACGGCTGCACAGTACTGTCTTTTATCGATGGCGGTTATGATATCGTTTAGTACCTTGAGCGTGGCTGAGGTGCACCCGTGAACGGCTCGGAAACCAGATTGCACAGCGGAGAAGGTACGGTGGGATTCGAGATGGTCAGTGACCTGTTTGTTGACTTGGCTTTCGAAGACCTTAGATAGGCAGGGCAGGATGGATATAGGTCTGTAACAGTTTGGGTCCAGGGTGTCTCCCCCTTTGAAGAGAGGGATGACTGCGGCAGCTTTCCAATCCTTGCGGATCTCAGACGATATGAAAGAGAGGTTGAACAGGCTGGTAATAGGGGTTGCGACAATGGCGGCGGATAGTTTCAGAAATAGAGGGTCCAGATTGTCAAACCCAGCTGATTTGTACGTGTCCAGGTTTTTCAGCTCTTTCAGAACATCTGCTATCTGGATTTGGGTAAAGGAGAACCTGGAGAGGCTTGGGCGAGTAGCTGCGGGGGGTGGGGTTGGAGCTGTTGGCCGAGGTTGGAGTAGCCAGGCGGAAGGCATGGCCAGCCGTTGAGAAATGCTTGTTGAAGTTTTCGATAATCATGGATTTATCGGTGGTGACCGTGTTACCTAGCCTCAGTGCAGTGGGCAGCTGGGAGGAGGTGCTCTTGTTCTCCATGGACTTCACAGTGTCCCAGAACTTTTTGGAGTTGTAGCTACAGGATGCAAATCTCTGTCTGAAGAAGCTGGCCTTAGCTTTCCTGACTGACTGCGTGTATTGGTTCCTGACTTCCCTGAACAGTTGCATATCGCAGGGACTATTCGATGCTATTGCAGTCCGCCACAGGATGTTTTTGTGCTGGTCGAGGGCAGTCAGGTCTGGAGTGAACCAAGGGCTATATCTGTTCTTAGTTCTGCATTTTTTGAACGGAGCATGCTTATCTAAAATGGTGAGGAAGTTACTTTTAAAGAATGACCAGGCATCCTCAATGACGGGATGAGGTCAATGTCCTTCCAGGATACCCGGGCCAGGTCGATTAGAAAGGCCTGCTCACAGAAGTGTTTTAGGGAGCGTTTGACAGTGATGAGGGGTGGTCGTTTGACTGCGGATCCGTAGCGGTACAGGCAATGAGGCAGTGATTGCTGAGATCCTGGTTGAAGACAGCGAAGGTGTATTTGGAGGGCCAGTTGGTCAGGATGACGTCTATGAGGGTGCCCTTGTTTACAGATTTAGGGTTGTACCTGGTGGGTTCCTTGATGATTTGTGTGAGATTGAGGGCATCTAGCTTAGATTGTAGTACTGCCGGGGTGTTAAGCATATCCCAGTTTAGGTCACCTAACAGAACAAACTCTGAAGCTAGATGGGGGGCGATCAATTCACAAATGGTGTCCAGGGCACAGCTGGGAGCTGAGGGGGGTCAGTAAAGCAGGCGGCAACAGTGAGAGACTTATTTCTCGAGAGAGTCATTTTTAAAATTAGTCGTTCGAACTGTTTGGGTATGGACCTGGAAAGTATGACATTACTTTGCAGGCTAACTCCTCCCCCTTTGGCAGTTCTATCTTGAATGAAAATGTTATAGTTGGGTATGGAAATCTCAGAATTTTTGGTAGCCTTCCTGAGCCAGGATTCAGACACGGCAAGGACATCAGGGTTAGCAGAGTGTGCTAAAGCAGTGAGTAAAACAAATTTAGGGAGGAGGCTTCTGATGTTGACATGCATGAAACCAAGGCTTTTTCGATTCCAGAAGTCAACAAATGAGGGTGCCTGGGGACATGCAGGGCCTGGGTTTACCTCCACAACACCCGCGGAACAGAGGAGGAGTAGTATGAGGGTGCGGCTAAAGCCTATCAAAACTGGTCGCCTAGAGCGTTGGGGACAAAGAATAAAAGGAGCAGATTTCTGGGCATGGTAGAATATGTTCAGGGCATAATGCGCAGACAGGGGTATGGTGAGGTGCGGGTACAGCGGAGGTAAGCCCAGGCACTGGGTGATGATAAGAGAGGTTGTATCTCTGGACATGCTGGTTGTAATGGGTGAGGTCACCGCATGTGTGGGAGGTGGGACAAAGGAGGTATCAGGGGTATGAAGAGTGGAACTAGGGGCTCCATTGTAAACTAAAACAGTGATAACTAACCTGAACAACAGTATACAAGGCATATTGACATTTGAGAGAGACATACAGCGAGGCATACAGTAATCACAGGTGTTGATTGGGAGAGCTAGCTAAAACAGTAGGTGAGACAAGTTATCTGCTTAGCTTCTGGAGGTTCTTGAATGTGTTCTAAAAATTTAAAATAATACCAATTCCGTATCACATTGGGTGAGGCAGGTTACCGGAAGGTATAATTGAATTAAAGATCGAAAAGAGATTGAAAGTAAATATGGGTCCAGTGAGTGGTTGGGCTGGCTGGGGACGCGGCGATTCAGACAGTTAGCAGGCCTGTGCTAACAAGCTAACAGTTAGTAGGCCGGGGCTAAACAAGCTAGCAGTTAGCAGACCGGGGCTAAACAAGCTAGCAGTTAGCAGGCCGAATTAGCAAGCAAGCAGATAGCAAGGGCTAGAAAGTTAGCCTTTGGGGGATGTCGCGATGGGGTTAAGTC